>NC_051157.2:99211730-99274230 GCF_013339745.2 Dermacentor silvarum
CCATCGATCTGTCCATTGCTTGAGGTGGTCAGTAAACAGGCGTCCCTGGCTTTTCTAACGCTGCACGGTATTAGTGAGACGGAGCGCACTTCTCCTTCCGCCAAGTCTTGTCTCCTTTGTGTTCCTCCTCTCTCGCCGCTGTTCCGGGTGCCTTCGTCGGCCCGCCTCACGAATCCGTGGCACGGTAATTAGAGATGCAAATCTTGTCTTCAGCTACGCGCGTGCAGGCACGCATACATGCGGCTATTGTTGTGGCCAAGCGGGGCGGTTGCGTGCGTCGCAAGCTGGTCAAAGACTGCTTTGTTTTGAACTCGCGAGGGCGGCGGTTTGCACTGGCACGAACCGGACGCTCGGTTTCTTAAGTGCGCCGACGCTTACGTTGGTGGTGCTGGCAAAGAAATGAGAAATGCTCAACAAGAAAAAAAATATTATATGAAACAATGAAAGCATTTCACCCTGGCCAAAGGCAAGGAAAGGAAGCCCGTACTAGGTGCGGAACTGAACACTAAAAGCGTAACTTGACGTTGCAAATGTTTGCATATCATGTGTGGGGATGTATAGAGCCAGCGCATGTAGCGAGCAGCCGTATACTGCAGTAGTTTTCTTTGCAACAGCAGACCTCAAGCGATTGCTTCGACTGTGAACTCGTTTACTGCGACAGCGGCACCCTCCCACAGCTTGCTTATTGCTTGCTTGCTCCTCAAACGTTTGCGCTCGTCAGCTGAAGGGGCAACGCAAAAATAAGTCGCCGTGAGCTTGCGACCGCGTTGTAGCTGCTGGTTCTAACAGCGAGAGGGGATTTACACTATACGATCAAAAAAAAAAAAAAAAAAGAAGAGCCTACTCTGCGTATACTACACCCCGCCACGAACATGACCTAATTCTACCCTGTCACTGTAGTTCCTGCAAACCCTTTTCTCAACGGGGAGTAACAGGCTAGAGGCACGTCACTCAGGCCGAACTCTCCACCTTTCTCTCATAATTGTTTCTCTCTAACTCTTTCTCCGTATAAACTCGAAACGGATATCAGTCGAACCCGGATATATCGAACCCACATATAGCGGATTATTGTGTATAACGAACTGCAGTAAAATCCCGAGTAAAATTTTTTGTATAAAGTTTTTATTTTATATATCGAAATACCTATATATCGAACTTTCTTGTGATCCCCCTCCGATTCGATATATCCGGTTTCGACTTTATTACAATAAAGCAAATTGGCAGTAACGTGTCATTATTCATTGGTCGGCGGCCGCTAAAGGGGCATCTAACCCCTAGGAACCCTCTGTACCAGGCCTGGTGATGAAGCATAGAAAAAAAAAAAGGAAAGAAAGAGCATACCGCAGAAGTCGAAGGGGAAAAAAGCGTATGCTGCCGGTTTACAGCAGAGGCGCGCGCGTCTCCGTTGCTAGGCGACACCTGACTGGGCCTATATAGCATTCATACGCAGAGCGGACCCATCTGGAACGTATGCGACTGTGAAGAACCTTATTCCATTCTGACCACGTGTGTACACTGCGTGTGCTTATATGCCGCACCAACCAACATGCGCCTGTTTTGACCGCCCCCCCCCCCCCCCCTTTTTTTATTTTATTTATTATTATTTTTTTTTCAGAGCGCGCCGAGGCGGACAGCGGCGGTTCGGCGGACGCCAGCCCGCGCTCCATCAGCCCGCCGCCGGCGTTCGCGAGCCCCGCGCCGAGGCCCGTGCAGTCTTCGGGCCTGCCGCGGCGAAACTCGGCGGGACTGGGCGGCTCGCAGGACATGCTGCTCGACATGCACGCCGCCGCCTCCAGGCACGTCAAGAGGCCCTCGCTCGGGTGAGACCAGCAGCTCTCCTCCTCGGCACATCTCGCGACTATGCACTCTCTCCAAACATTTTAACGCGAGAGCGTTAAGGGGCCCGTGTCCCAGCAAATCCGACATCGGTGTCGGCGTGGGCGCCGGCGTCCGCGGCTGAGAAAATCATCCCGAACCACCCTGACCACGCAGGCCCCCCGCGTAACGCAGAGGCGTTAGTGGACTAATTGAATTTCTCAAAGTGAAATCCGTCAGAAAATCGTGAAGTACGACTTAACCACAACCTTTAGACATGGATAGCGTCGGATTTTAATTTGAATGTACGAGAAAACTTAATACTGTTACGAGGAAACGCAAATACAAACTCCTTTTCCAGCGTTTTTACCATACCAACAGCGGCGCGCCCGGATAGGTTACTTGCACAAACACCCTACAGATGGCGCTCGCCTCCTTGGCAGCGTAAAACGGCAGCGGCACGGAGAGGCGAAGGTGGAGAAAAAAGAAAGCTGTAGTTGCCGGGAAGTCTGACAAGCATTCAGGGATCTTTGAATGCTGTTGCGTTACACTCTTAAAGGCGAAGCTTAAGCGTCCTCCGAATTTTCTTACACCTTTGTGGGTCTATAAAGGGTATTCGGTTGTCCCATGGCTAACACCCTCGCATTTAACTCTTTTCCTACCATGGGGAAAAAAGGTGTTTTTTATGTTACGGAAGATGTTTTGTTTTTTCTGAAGGAACTACTGCACTCAATATTTAATGTAACACATAAACGGAAAGCAAAATGAATGCACTTTTCACGCATAAAAGTTTTATTAAAGAGATGTATGTTATTAAACAGATATAAATTGTTAAAATCAAGATTATGCGGTAAAATTGAACAAAGTTTGTAAAGACACGCTTGTTTCTATGAAGAAAAAAATGTTACGAAAATTATGAGGTATACAATATGTATTGCCGTCTATTAGGCACTATGTCCGAAAAAAATCAAAATTTTTCATTGAACAGGTATTTCGCTACAAAAATTTGACTGCAAGCACTACAGTTGGGCGTGCTGGGCTGCGGCCGCCGATTTTCCGGGCTGGCTTGCGCCGTCGTCGCTTTCAGACTCAAAGTCCGACGAAAAGTCAGCGTCCTCTGACTCGCTGCTATTCGATGTATCGATAAGATCAGCCGCAGAGGCAGCGGAATCACGATATCTGCGATCTCCCGAAGCGCGCGCGCTGTTTCCGGACATTTTTGCATTCTGCTTTGACGATCGCGAAACTTCGGAGCGCGTTTAAAAATCACCGCTAGGCGGGGGGAAAAGCGAACTGCTTGGAAAACAAAAATATAGTTTCTCTTCTTTCACGTCCGATGGTGCAGTGTGTCTGTGAACGGCGCGGAAGGTCTCGAAAGTGGCGTTTCAAACCATCGATAGAGGGCTAACCATGCCCAATGGGCGCGGTAGGGAAAGAGTTAAGGGGTAAGATCGAATCGTTGGTGGGGACCAATGATGGTATCTTATTTGGTGACCTTTTTTTTTCTGGCAAGGTAAAAATGACGATAGCTGTGACAGACGACACCAAAATTGCATTAAAATGAACTTGCGAAGCTATTGTTGTGAAATCCTCCTGTCGGATATTTCTGTGTACTCAAGGCTGTCAGCATTATTGCATAATTTTGAACCGCGATTTATCTCGTCGCACGTCTAGTTAGAACTCCCGTTGCCGTGCTCCGTCAATTGTCTTAAAGCTCTGATGGTAGGAGCGTTACCCATGGGACAAAAACACCCTTAACGGTGTAAAGGTTTTTAATGAACATATGCGTTTCCGCGTGTATACTCCCCATAGAACACGGTTCTTTACACGGAACTTATTTGCGACGTACATCCGGCATCGCGTTGCACAATTGCCACGCTGTCGGATAATTTGCATGTTTGTATATTCGTATGCTACATATGCACTGTATGTAGTCGCCCGAAGTGCATCGTAGCTGCGGGGTTAAAACATCTCTATTAACAAAACACGGTGCAAGAAAAGAAAAATGAATAGCAATAGCAAAGAATGTGAGAAACATACGAAACAGGCTACATAACAAAAATACAGATCTGTTAGCGGCAAATAAAGAGAGTTGTGACCGAAATGGGTATACCGCTGTAGTCCCTAAGTCTGCGGCATACAGGGTCACAAGTTTCAGCCGGAATCGAAGCGCGGTTTCTTGTGCAGTCAGTAAAAATGTACGCTCTGACGCCGGGCGAAGTCATGGTCGCCGCCGAAGATGCGTCGAAGGCGAGTTACATATGGTTATCGTTTAAGGGTGCACAAAGCAGCAGTACTGTATGTTAAGCTGTGTCAGTAAATTACGCCTTTCCAACCGCAATGTATAGGTCACACTTGATGTCACTCTTTTCACAAGGGTAGCCTCGCCTCTCGGTAATGCCAGAAGAGACGCAAAAAAAAAAAAAAAAAAAGAGACAGGTGGCGACGCCGTCCTGAAGTTCCCGCAACTAGCCGTGACGTCACCGATTTTGAGGTTGTCTGCTCTGGTCTATAGTTAGTTGCTTATTGGAGTAACGGACATTACATTCTACGCAAGTGAGCCGAAGACTTACCTCTGTATCCTGGAGCGTTCCTCCGCCTGGCATCTCCACCCCGACCCGGCAAAGTTGATCGCAGCGCCGTCCCTCGAGAGAAGTGGTCGCTCCACAGCATTTCTTGAGAACCGTACGGCGTCATCTTGCATCGAGGGGCGGCGCTGTGTTAAACTCGGTTGAGTCTACCATACATTGAGAATACAGGGGGTCAATTTAGCAAATTCGGAGAGCCTCCCTGCTCTAAAGCGGCCCAAGTAGGAGAAAATTACTTGACGAGAAATATGTGACGTCACACTGGCGTGCACCCCCCTGAGGTTTTGGCTCGAAATTCAAGGATGGGAGGTTCTGCCTTGATTTTCTTGAGCAAAGATGAACCCTCTTCCCGTTGAATGAATGATAATATCGTTTTTTAAAGGGTGATTTACTTATCTACAGTGCTTTAGTGTTATACTCTAGTGTTTCTTTTGAGAGTACGAGATTGGTTGACCATGTGTTGGTCACTGAATGTTTTAAAGGTGGCACTGCAATGGCATGCACTGCAGCTTTCGGAAGACAAAAGGAACTTGGGCAACGGATCGTGACCGAGTTGAGTGCTTCCTGGCGTGTGTGCTTGAGCCGTTGCGCTGTTTTTATTTCCCGTTCTGGCACATCTTGATTATCCCACCACCCCCCCTCCGTGAGAGTAATTATCACGAATTACCTCCGTTTTGAACCCCCTGTGTCTTGCCTTCTGGCGCCGTGATTGCACCCAGCGCCACGGAGTGGTCGCAGGGGGGGGCGGAGGGGAACGCTTCCGTTCCGCATGGCCTGCAGAGCGTGGCGCAGTGGTCGAGTACCCTCACACCTCGATGACAGTCACGTCTCCGCTCGTTTTGTCTAAGGCTATGTTGGACGCATGAAAAGCATTTGAATGAAAAAAGCATTTGATTCAGTAGAGATACCAGCAGTCATAGAGGCATTGCGTAATCAAGGAGTACAGGAGGCATACGTGAATATCTTGGCAAATACCTACAAGGATTGCACAGCAACCTTGGTTCTCCACAGGAAAAGTAGAGAGTTACCTATCAAGAAAGGGGTCAGGCAAGGAGACACAATCTCTCCAGTTCTATTCACTGCATGCTTAGAAGAAGTATTCAAGCTCTTAGACTGGGAAGGCTTAGGAGTGAGGATCAACGGCGAATATCTCAGCAACCTGCGGTTTGCAGATGACATTGTCCTATTCAGCAACAATGGGGACCAATTACAGCATATGATCGAGGACCTTAACCGAGAAAGTGTAAGAGTGGGGTTGAAGATGAATATGCAGAAGACAAATATAATGTTCAATAGCCTGGCAAGGGAACAAGAATTCAGGATCGCCAGTAAGCCTCTAGAGCCTGTAAAGGAGTACGCTTACCTAGGTCAATTACTCACAGGGGACGCTGATCATGAGACAGAAATTTACAGAAGAATAAAATTGGGTTGGAGTGCATACGGCAGGCATTGCCAAATCCTGACTGGGAGCTTACCACTGTGGTTGAAAAGAAAGGTGTACAGTCATCGCATTCTACCGGTGCTAATATATGGGGCAGAAACTTGGAGGTTAACAAAGAAACTCGAGAAAAAAATGTCGCAGTTTCGCCCGAAAGGCGAAGCATCGATTGCGATAGCAAATTAGTAGAGAGCTATTCATTGCATAAACTGGGCACGTTGATTCTACCGGTGCAAACATGAATAGATCACACTGAATACTGTCAACATATATCGCTTCAACGGAAACAGCGGCGAATGCGCAAACTGTGAGATAAGAGATCATGAACCGCCGGGCACAAAGAAGCTCGAGCAAGATACGCTTTGGTGCCGGACAAGTTAAGGACCGCACAAAGATCTGTACGGAACCTCACGGCGACGGCGACGGCAGAAATCCGGTTGAAGTGAATCGAAAAATGTTAGGCCTAACGTTAATACACAGGAAGAGAGCGGAGTGGATCAGAGAGCAAACAGGGATAACCGATATTCTAGTTGACATTAAGTGGAAAAAATGTAGCTGGGCAGGCCATGTAATGCGTAGGGTGGATAACCGGTGGACCATTAGAGTTACAGAATGGATACCAAGAGAAGGGAAGTGCAGTCGAGGACGGCAGAAAACTACGTGGGGTGATGAAGTTAGGGAAATTTGCAGACGCAAGTTGGAATCAGCTAGCGCAATACAGGGGTAATTGGAGATCGCAGGGAGACGCATTCGTCCTGCAGTGGACATAAATATAGGCTGATGATGATGATGTTGTTGTTGGACGCCATCGCCTCGAACGCGCTGCGCTTGCGCTAACCCAAGAGCTAATCTGGAGGCAGCACATGCATGTGTCGGTCACGAGTCCCTGTAGGTCGCGCGAATAGGTTAACCAAGGTGCACCGAGTGTCTGCGTGAAAGAACTCTGCTGTTAAACCTCTCCGTACGTCCGACGTATCGCTAGTTTCTCATCAGCGCCGTGATTGCTTGAGTGTATCTGTTGCTGGCTGACACTCACACTCACAGACCGAAAACACAACTTTTAAGCTTACACACCACACTCCAAAGTCAGCTTTTCTCGCGAAAAAAAAATGTACTACAAGAAAGACACCGGCGGAAAAATCTTATCTCACTTTTCAGAGGCCGAGAGTAGCAGCGAGAGCTTCAGCTATAGGAGCGCGGTTGAAATGGCAACGTTGACGTTTGGGGTACCAGTCCCGGTGCTCCTTTGCGAAAAACAGCACGTGACTTCCGCCACACTTTGTCCATCACGTCCGTGCTGGCTGGGGCCTCTCCTTCGCTTTCCTTCCTCCATGGCGCCTTTCAACACAGTGTTGCCGACCGCGTTGATGGGAAACGAGCGATACGTTGGACGTACGGAGATGTTTAGCCGCAAAAGCGCGAAACACCGTGTTCAAGAAAAAGATTCACGTAATCCACTGAAAGCAGAGTGACGCAGGAGTACAACTTGCTGTTCCACGATGGTCAATGACCTATGTCTAGCGTCCGCCTCTAGCCTTTTCGGCAGCGCATGGAACGCTTGCGAGGCTTAACAGTCAGCACTATATGCTTGGGATCTTTGTACTTACGACTGTTTCGTGAGGCCAGCTGTTCGTGCTCGTGAGTGCGTGCGCACGTGCGAGTGTTCTTTCTCCTTCCCAGTTCGCAGCCTGTAACCGTTTACGGACGTCGTTTCCGAACGTCGTTTCCCGTAATTACTTCTTCTTTTGCGTTTCCGGCCGCTCGTCGTCTTAAAACCCGTAAACAGTGATGGCATGCGAACGGTGAGAACTTCTAAGGTGAACGCGGCTTTGTTCCTGTCCTTTGTACTTTGTACCTTTCCCATTAGGCACTTTGCGAGGGAAAGTCCCTCCGAGTCGTGTGCGTAATCCGGCCGGAACGTTCTCGCGTCGCTTTCTTAGCCGGCTGAAAGCAGCGCCTGTGTTGTAGTCTCAAGCAAGCATGATTTCACGATGAAGTTGGACCTCGGCGCTGCAGGAATTACTGACAGCGCGGGCAAGGAATCGGCTCCAGCTACGAGTTCCGGTGGTCGAGCCATGTTTGGCCCGTTTCAGAACGAATTATACAGGCGCCGTTTATTGTGAAGGTTAATCTCATCTTCAGTTCTTCTTGTCCTTCGTCACTGCGGCTCAGACGTGGTCGTGACCACGCCTTTATAGCCAGTATCGGTCACTCTTTCCGATGAAAAATGTGTCAGTTTCGCCTTTGGACACTGTCTCCGTAAACTGTCAGCAGAATCGGGGGTGAGGAAGATCCTCGCCTGCTGCGAGTGGTACCTCGAACAACACAATGCCCACCCAGACTGCACGCTGCTTTCAGCGAGGGCGTTCACCACGTATCGGCAATGTTATCGATCCTGCTACTTAAGGCCGACACTAAAATCGTGTGAACGTTTGCCTACCGCAGTTGCCTGCTCTTAAACAGCTTTCGCTTCTCCATTTGTACAAGAAATACACCCATCGTGTCCATATTTATACCTACATCTCAGCCTCTCTTAACTGCGTGGCCGGAGCCGCAGTCTTCTGAGCGAGAACCATCGCCGTCAGTTTCGAAACGTCCTACTTAACCACGTCGACGAGTTCGGAACTTGGAGCTCTTCGTGGTTCCCTTCATCTCACCAGCCAAGAACTTCCTGGCAAGTGGTCCGTATTCTCCGACTCGAATGAAGCCTTGCAGTCTTTACTATTGGCCTTCAGCGCGGACCACACGAGTAAGAGTTGGAAATTAGAGAGCTTCTCCACATATTGGTCGAGAAGGGACGTCACGCCACATTTTTATGTGGCCTTTAGGCCACTGCGGTGTCATGGCGTTGGTCGATCAGCGCGCGAAGGCAGCGCACAGGAATCGATCCTGTTGTCAAGAGAAGATGCAGCCAGGAAACTTCGCGTGCTTGCTTGAGGCGTCACGTTTGTTAGCGTGGAACATGCCAAGTTTTTAACATAACTGACTGCAAATCCCAGACTCCCCGTACGCAAGGTAACGTTGTTTTGTCGACTGTAGCTTAGCTGTAGCCTTTGCGAAATCTTATGCCTTCCATATTGGAATGACCGACGACGAGGCGGTGCGTGACGACTGAGGTGGCGTGGGGACCGTCGAGCGTATTCTTTGTGACCGTGCTCGTTATAGTGTTATTTGTGACCGTGCTCGTTATAGACGATCATTTACAGCTGCGCTAGCTCGAGTTCTTGATTGACTACTTTCGGGACTGACCATCATGGCATTAGCAGAGGGTGACAAAGGCTCTGTTACAGTTCTTAAGTGCTATACAGACTTCTACAGACGGCATTTAATTAGTTCTGAACTGCAGATGTCGACTTGTGTTGACGAGTGTGTGCGTGTCGCACGCTGGCTCCTCCTTTCTGTTATCTTTCTGTGCCGTCCCAAGTTTTCAATATGCAACTGAATTTCCTATGGTTTTCCGGATACTGTCCAATTGCGCTATATTTTCGCATTCGCCTTCTTTTCAGCCCTGATTGGTTCACGCGGCCGCTACGGCCGCTCTGATTGGCTCAAAACGCCAACATGGCGGAATACGACACTACCCGAATAGCATAGCACCTCTGATTGACCTCCCTGCCTTTCTCGTTTCGTTTCTTTCTTCTCTCTCTCTTACTGTCCGTTTAAGCACGTGCTCGCGTTCCTCCTCCCGTTCGCAGTGACGTGGCGCGGGCCTCTTCGCTGCGTCCCCTGGACGACCACCACCACCGGTCGACCGGCAACGGCGGCGGGGGTCTCGTGCTCAGCCTGAGTCCCGCCGAGTTGGCGCAGGTCCCGCCGCCGGCGTTCTTCACCTCGGCACGCTCCTTCGACGAGGACAGCAGCGGCGGCACCAACGCCGCTTGGAATGCGAACGCCACCAACACCACGACGTCGTCCTCGGCGTACCTGCCCATGTCGGCGCTGCACCACCAGCAGGGCACCAAGCCGCTGGTACGCGCGGGTCTGGTCTGCGAACTGCGTGCGTGCATGCGCGATCACGCACGCGTCAAGTCGGTGACAACATAACAGTGCACGACATATACATACCGGCTGTGCAACTCGAATAAAACTTGCGCGGATGCGCCAGGTAATTACGTTCGCTCGCTAACGTGACGATCACACGGCTCAGGCGAACTTCTTTCAACGTCGGCGTCTCTCGGGAACTTTGTTTTGAAGCATGGAAACACGGAGAAGGAAGGGGCAGTTTGTTTGTTGGGCGGAGCTTGCACTTTGTTAGGTTTTCGGCTGCGGCGCGGAAAAAAAGAATTGACAGTCACTTAAGTATATTCTTACGTGATTTGAACTCGAAAGCATTATGACTTCTCTAAATAATTGGTTACGTCCATGATACCTGACGTCACACATTGTCACGTGTCCTTCACAACTCTACCTCAATCCACCTTAATCCACCTTGCTCTAATTTGTACCAACCCCAATCCACGCTGATGATGATTTTTGGTAGCACTCGTTGAGGTCAACGCCGGATTTTCTGCCTCGTGGGACATAATGCTTTCGCAATAATAATGGTGAAGGCGCACAATGGCGAAGACTGCATCTAGCCGGTCCAGTCATTTCCGCCTGCAGACGAGCTCTGCCTCTCTGAGCTAGCACTTGTGCGCTCTAATATCGATTTTCGTTGCTCCAGTTCACCGCTGAGGGCCATATGTATAACGCGCTTCGCACTTTCTCATTGTACAGGCTAACACGGGTGGAATGTGATCAGATCCACCCGTGTAACCTCACCCATGTAAGAATCTCATCCGTGGACGGTGAACGAAATATTTCATAATTTGCATTATTGCGCCTATCTCTAAACGCCGCCCGCGACCGTGCCTCTGTAAAAGCCTTACGCTATATGCTATACAGGCAGTCGGGCAACGCGTGCAGACAAAACGCTTCCGCGTAGAGGCCTCGTAAATGTTTACTAAACGGGCAGAACGATAGCGTCTCGCTGTTTGTGTTCCCGCGGTCGCTCTACAGCGAACTCCCCGGCGCGCGTCGGTTGAAGATAAGTGGGCATCTTTTGTGGGTGAGCGCTTTCGCGACACCGGATACTCTCGCTAGCTGCTGTCGCCGGCGCCGTCGCGCTTCCGCCCGGAAGTCCACGTCACGCCGCCGCGACGTGTTCCGCGGTGACTCGATCGTCTCCCCTTGCGCGAGAGATGTATGGCTTCCTGTAATTCTTTCTCTCGAATGTCGGCATCTTCACTTGGCACCACCGAGCGATGTTTCGTCTGTTGCTGCCATCTGGCGAAGGTGGACTCGTCTTGGCGGCCCCCGGCCTTTCAAGACCGAACGCGTGTATATAGGCTCTCTTCTGTATTCGCGTATTGGCCATGCGATGGATAATAATTGATCGCATTGTGCATACTTCTTTAGGCGGGGAAGACAACTGACAATGACGAAGGAAGGCAACTGACAACGACCACGGTCTTTCATGCCATCTCGATGCTCATTGAAAACGCACTAGTGCAAGTCGCTCTGTTACTCTTATACGGGTGTCACACGGCGCACTTTTGATCGTGGTCAAGCCCGATCCGGATCGAAATTCTCCACTGCGATTGGCTCCCTCGCGCAGCTTGCGTAAAGGAGCCAATCACGACCCTGCGTGATCGCGATCAAAAGTGCGCCGTGTCACCCCGTATTATATAACTGAGCTGGTTGTTCCGACCGGGCTCCATCCTTACGTATGCAACGGCTGTCTTACTGACATCTTCGCGTGCCGAGCGTCTGTCACGCGTCTCTTGCTGCGAGGCCATTCGCCGCGTGCCGATCGGGTTTCGCGCCTTTTGTCTTGCGCGTGTGTGTGTCGCCGTCGCCCGCCGTTCATGCTCTGATGCAAGTCGCGACGGGGGTCCCCTTTATATATATACACCCGGTTGCTGGCGTACGTTTGCCGAATCGTGCGGAGCGGTCGTTGCTGGGCTCGGGTCAAGCTCCCAGCTGTATACGGATTCACTTTACCTCGCATCATACTTTCGTTCATACATCTTCACGTTGTGGAGAAGCCTGGTGACGCGTTTATTGACATTTACACGACCAGTATAAATAAATAAATAAATAAATAAATAATGAATGAATGAATGAATGAATGAATGAATGAATGAATGAATGAATGAATGAATGAATAAATAAATAAATAAATAAATAAATAAATAAATAAATAAATAAATAAATAAATAAATAAATAAATAAATAAATAAATAAACCCAGCTGCGAAGTTTCTCTGAGAATTCGTTGCCATGCACCCAAGATTGTCGAACATGCTCTTCTATTGGCAGTGAAGGGCATAGTGAAATACGGTGTTGCATTACGTATATTAGCCACGACGTGGATGTCGTGCGGCATGAAAAATATATACGTATATGTGTCCATTGCGCGGCTTGGCCACGCAGAGGCGAAAAATGAGAACAGTGGGATGAAAGCGTATACCCGTGCTGTTGCAGCCAGATGTGGGGTGCACCAGGCACATGTGCCCCCCCCCCCCCCCCCCCCCCCATCTTCGAGTCAACAGTGAATGTTCGAAGCGCTGTTTGGTTCCGATGAATGCGTTGAATTGTGCTGAAGTTGACCGTTATAGGCGGCGAAATATTTTTTTTTTCCTCGGCGACGTCCACTTACGGAAGACGCTATAGAAATCGGCAGCTGAACACGGATACAATAGGGGATATGCGAAATTCTGCAGGTGTCGCTTCCCCACACAAATAGCTTGACGCACACAAGATGGCGGATGTCGACCTAGAAGTGGAAATAAATCAGTTGCCTCTATCGGTTGCCACCATCTTGTGACAACGTACTCGCTGTTTGTCACCTTAGGGCCGCCTCAGGCTCAATCCGCACGGCCTTCCGCACGCATTCCGCACGCGTGCGGACGGGCGAAAAAACTGCACGTGTCACACATGGGCGCGCAAATTTCAGTTTGCACTGGGTCCGCACGAGCAGTGTAAACCGAAATGTTCGCATACGTGTGCGTAACGTGCAGTTTCTCGCACCTCTGCACGCGTGCTGAATGCATGCATATCCACTATTGCAGCTTTGCAGCTGGCCGGACGCGTTGTCTCCGCGCAGCTACAGTTCCTCTGAGGTCCGACATATCTACCGCTACGTTCACATGAAACCGATAAAGTCGAGTCGAGTTCGGTCCTCGCGACTTTTGACTCGATCCGCTCGCCTTGAGTTCACGTAAACGAAGCTTACGACGGCCGAAGCCCAGTCATTTAGCGTGACACTTAGCGAATACCTCGGACGCGGCCACACTCATCGTGGTAACGTTGCGAAGCTTTCACGCACTGATGTAGGCCTCAAGATTTTGCGGGAGAGGAACTTTAATGGCAGAATGGGTGGGGGGAGTCTGACTGACGCACCTTTAGCCTGCCACTCCACGCCGGGTAAGGGTGTTGGGAGAACGACAGAGGCAGGGTAGGAATACGAAGGAGAGTGGTATGTGGCGAAGATGATTATGAAAGCTGCATAGCTTATGCTGTTTCTTCACAACGTGCACGTGCATGCTTTACGGTGTATCCTTATGGAAGGGGACGTGGGTCGGGGCTATACTGAAACCTATAACCATGCGACACTGTATATATATTCCATGGAGGACTGCAAGTAGGACTGTTAGGCCATAGGCGAATGCCTATTCTCGAGGTGGTGGCGCTCTGCGGCAACCACGTGGCTTCGCAAGCGCCATATTTGTGTTCAAGTTTTACGAATAGCACTCACAGCTGTTTGAACACAGCAAGGAAATAAAGTCTCTGCGCAAGTGCGGAATCGTTGCGAACTGTCGGTGCATGTAATAACGCAGTATCTTCTTGAAAATTATCGGTTTGCGAAGTTACAAAGATGTTTGAATTCAGCTAAAAACACGATGTCTAGCCAAAATAACATGTACTGTATAGTTATTATTTCCATGCTGCCTGATCCGCCATACTTTCTCGCAGCTCCCGTAGACATTAGCGCCAAAGTTCTAGTTAGTAACTTTTTGAGAAAGGTTAAAGCAATCACGGGTGCACGCACGCACGCACGCGCACGCAACACGCGGGCCCGTGTGGCTCAACCATCACACGTGACTCTCCTTCGCAGCCTCCTGCGAAGCCCCCTCGGCGCTCGGTGGCCTGCTCTCCGGGCGTGTACGAGCAGCTGTGCCTGGCCACCTCCGGGGGTCCGCAGAGGCGGCGGCGTCTCTCGTCCGGCGACTCGCGCTCCTCGGCCGAGTACGTGGACATGCGGCCCAATGCCTCGTCGCAGCAGCAGCAGCAACAACAGCAACAACAGCCTCACCTCGACAATCACAGCGACGCCTCGTCCAGGCTCTGCGAGCTCAGCAGCCTCTACGACCAGGTGCGTGCTGCTGTCTCTCTAAAAAGCCCGGTCACTTCTTTACTACTGAGTTGTTCGTTATGAGAAAAAGGAAAGGTTGGCGCTATTTTCTGCCGCCCTTGAGGGAGCACGGTTCAGCGCTCTCGCGCGCATCCCTTGTATTTCTCCTTGCTTCTTTTTTTTTTGTCATACTCGCTGCTTCCTCCTCCCCCAATGTAGGGTAGCAAAGCGTGTGCAATCTGATTAACCTCCCTGCCTTTGCTTTTGTTTCTCGGTTTCTTTCTGTCTCACTCTCTTGCACCCGTGTACTTAAATTTGGGGACTATTTAAAGAAACCCAGGTGGTCCAAATTATTCCGGAGTCCCGCACAACGGCGTGGCTCATAATGAGATCGAGGTTTTGGCACGTAAAACCCCATAATTTAATTTAATTTAATGCCCTAGCCCCACGTAGTTCCTTACCATCGCTATGTAGCTCTGTGACTGCTTTTTTTTTTTTTTTTTTTTTAGCTGTATGTAATGGTTGACAGGAGCTGGCCAGGAGACCACCTTATACTTAATCTGCGTCAAAGTATCCCGTGCTATGTTAGTTATTCTTTTTTTATTGTTTTATTGCTGTACCTTACGGTTAGGCGTGTCCAAAGTTTTGTATAAGACATGGCTTGTCATACCAAGGCATTTCTTTTCTCGCTGTATATTCGTGCCAGCCGTGATCACGGCAGCTAAATAAAACTATGGTCAGAGCAGCAAATTTAATGAAAGTAGAACAAGCTAGGCAACTTTTGCGAAGAGAAAAACAAAACAAAACAAAGGGCGACTGGAAGAAAGTGCCGTTGTCACCTGGTATATACGTCGTCAACCGCTTGTTCGCTCATCTCTTTGAACGCAATTGAAGTTGTTAAACAGTAAAATCCTGTCAAAATTGTCCTCTGACTCTGCAGTATATAGCCTAGCAGATCACTTGGGCTGTAGCTTTGTAACTTTGACCTAGCGCCTGTGGTTTTTTTTCCGAGCTATATATATATATATATATATATATATATATATATATATATATATTGCCGAACTTCGCGGAGAAATGCATTGACGTTACTGTTAATTTCTTAACAGAACGTCGTTTTATTCATTGAAGCACAAAAGTAACTGGAACGCCAATGCATTTCTCCGCATAGTTCGGGAATATCTCGAAGCTGGTGTCATCCTGAGAATTTGTTCCATGCGGATGCACGTTGTGAACTCCACGGCGAGAACTTGTAAATTGCAATATGGACCATAATTAGGGTAATTAGGTAGAAACTTAATTAGTTGATTTTGTTAATTAGTCGATAAGGCATTTCAGTTTCTTGTGCAAGTAATGTCCGCCTCTTCGAGTAGACCAGCTCATGAGCTATAATTGTGCTATCTGCCACAAGCAACCTTTAAACATTTTTGAAAGTGTTCGCGGAAACACTTGGTATAAGAAAGAGAGATTGCATGGCGTCACAATGCCACTCTCGGGACAACTCAGCCAAGTGTATAACGCTAGCGCTTGATATCGGAGAAGGGCCGCCGTCGACTCATTGTGTTATACACGAGCGTTCGTATGACTCCGTGTGACTCATGTGTCTACCGACGTGTCTGCGAATCGGTCCCATTTTTACTATAGCCGGAATGGCGTATGATTTGCCAAATTTGGGGGCTTGCGAAGGTGCGACAAAACTACGAGGTCAGGTAGTTTCTCGGTGTTTGTGTCCTGGCAATTCATTTGTTATTGGTGTATAGAGAAGATAAGGCATTTCATTTATTCGCATGACAATACATAGATATGCAAAGGGCCCGCAAGCGGCATTATATGAAGGAGGGAGGGGGGCAAAGCAGAACACAATTTTCACAAACGGAGGAGCATTGCAGGTGGCTAATACAGCACTTTGGTACAGCAAGTCGTGAAACACAGTAACAAGGTAACTATTCTTACAAAAATGTGCACTCAACCAAGAAAGAACGAATGTGAATAAGCGCTCTAGGATAGAAAATTTTGTTGCTAAAGGTGCCAGGATTCTAGATACGTTAGCAAGGCTGAATGAAATAAAGAAGACTGTGTTATCGTGGCGATTCTGGAGAGTAACTCATTCCATTCTTTTATTGATAATATATATATATATATATATATATATATATATATATATATATATATAGCGCTTAAGCCACCTTTCCAGCAAAGATGACGCGCAGTATCTCGACGTAGTTATTTTTGTATCTTGAATCACTTGAAACCTTCGGTACGCACTTTCCTCCCGCTGCTTTCTGAAGGAAGTTTTCTCACGAAAGAAGCGGTGATTACAGATTCAAGCGCCTCTACGATGAGCGCCTCTACAACGAATCCCTCTACAACGAAAAGACCTGCATAACGAAGGAATAATTCTGTCCCAGTTCTGTTGTGAGCTGTGCGGTGTGCAACCTTTACAACGAAGTAACTTGCATATAACGAGTGATTTCGGAGGACCCAAGCACTTCGTTATATACGACATTTCTGTGCGAAATAAAAGACGTACACAGTACGTGGTGCTTGGCTGTTATGGACATTTCGGTTGCCCACTAAAGCAAGCCCGAGTAACCAGAGACCGATCCATTCGTCATAGAGCATGTCTTAGTGAAAAGCAGCGCAGAGAAACATTCGAAAGAAAGCGATCACTTTCCACCCTATAAAGTTGGATAGCTGGTCTTACGGCAACGATATTAAGGATGATAACGACGAGCAAGGCACTACGTCGGCGGCTTTGGCTCGACGACGGCACGACGACATCGACACTACGATGACGTCAAGGATAAAAACGAACTATAGAGATAGACATGACCGCTCCTATACGACAGCTCATCGAATCGAGAGGGGCAGAGGCGCACACTCGAGTGACCGGGTACCCCCATATAGCGCTATAAGAACGTCTGGCCAGGAGAATGACATCGCGTTGCCACTCACCTTCTCTCTCTATATCCGCGTCTACGTATACACTAAGCTTTCTGCTGCCTCCTTGCCATACGCTACGTGTATGCCCTGTTTTAAAACGCACGCACCTTTCCAAAAAACCATCGCGCGCGGCGTGGAAGGCGATGTACCCGCCATCAGCAACGCTTCAAGGCACGCGCAAAGTGCTCCCCGGCCGATGATCGACTTGCGTGGGCTCTCAGTCTCCGCAGCATATACAGTACACGCCCGGGGAAGAGCGCGGCGGCATTCCGTCCGGCGATGGCCGTCCGAGTCAGCGATTTCACCGGGGCTTATCCACGGTTATGGCCTTCGAGCTCAATCGTATACGTTATTTTCCCCCCTCCGGAATCGGAACACAAACGAACGTCAAAAACCAGACGCGGGGCTTATTGGCAGACGCAACAGGGGTCGATATACACTAGGCGCGCTTTAAAATAGAGAAACGAAAAGCGGAGGAGCGCTGACTTAAAATTTGAGGCGTCTGCAGCGCCCATTCGGCGTGATTATATAGCGCCGCACGCACCTACGGTGTCGGCGCTCAAAATGAACGGAGGATGCGTATAGACGCCAATCCTGCATTGCACTCCCCCTCCCCTCCCCTCGTATCTTTCTTGCTCGACGTTTTCCCATAGCTTATGTTGCGTTTTTCGTGCAGTGACCAAAATACACGGCTTCGAGGCGCAATCGGCGCGCAATCTCTGACGCAGTGGAGCCGCAATGTGCGCTCAAACGTGCAGCGCTATAAACCCATCATCAGACGGAGAACTGTCGAAAAAAAAGGAAAGCAGTTAAAAGAGATTTGACAGCCTATATATATATATACATATATATATATATATATATACACAGGAGGGGTGGGATTACAAAATCCTCAAACTCAGGGAAAACCAAGGCGCTGCTAACGACTGCGCTGCGTCGATCAAGACAGCCTTGTCACGTATACACAGGTCATAAATCGCTCGCTGAGGTCATCGTTTTCCGATTGCAATTATTAACGAGCTCGAGTAGAAGAGCAGAAAATAACCGATAGGAGCAGTGAACCAACATAAACGTACGTAAGGAATCGCCTCATTAGCTCCCTTCTTTCCATCTCATATCCTCGTCACAACGTATGCGAAGCAATAACGAAATGTCTCGGATAACAGTGGTATTTTAATAAGCAGCGGCAGCAGCAACAATATAAACAAAACCAAGAAGAGCCCGGTTATGAAAAAGAAGAACGAAATAATTACTGCAGGTCGTACGAACTTGCTGTAATCAACGTTAGGCGAAGCTTTCTGGAAACGTTTCAACTAAATGCACGCAAATATAGCCACGTGACGCACGCAGTGCAACTTTATTTCCAAGCGCGCGCAAGAAACTGCTCACGTTTTCTCCCATCACAAACGCTTTGCGTGATTTGGCTTGTCGGTAAAGCGCATTTAACTGCTCGTGTTCTGCCCAGCCTGTTGCAGCATATATAGCGAATGTGTGCATGCCCGGCAAGACGCGGAGGCCCCCTCCATGCACGTGACCAACGACGCCGCCGATTATACACTGCCTCCGGGATCGGCCCAGTTTTGAATACGCCATCTCCGGGATCGGTTCACTTTACCATTATACATAGCCCCCTGGATCGGCCCACTTTGCTCGTCAGGAAACCGACCGAGCAGACGCGCCAAACCACGGGGAGGAATTAAGGCAAAGAAAGCTCGAAGGCGCGCATCTGTTTCAGTGAAGGTATTCTCGTTTGTTCCGTTACGTGTACCGTGACTCTGTGTAGAGAACAGAGCAGGTGAGCGGTACATTTGTAGTTGGCTATATACAGTAAGCCGGTTCGCGTTATATATCTGCTGCCCTTAGTTTGAATGCCGATCGAAAAAAAAAAGAACAACCACAAATATTGCCAGAGAGAGAGCAAACATAGGTACAGCTTTAAAAACCTGTATCATTTAAGTCCAACAGAATTAAAATATGAACAGTACTTATGCACTTCTCGACTTCTTTTTTGTTGCGTCGTCATTGTGGTCGTATAGATACACGTATTTATGGGAAATGAGACGCCACACAAAATCGAACACGTTTGAAGCGTGAGAACGCAGAGAAATGAATCGTACGAGTCGCCGTTCTATTGTGAATCTCAGCTAGATATTGTCAACCGTTTCCAGCTGGCAATGAACGGTTCCGTTGGCTAACTAACATATTCCGTCAACGCGTCAACTTCATGCTATAGTGTGCTGACAGACGTAATACTATACTATATGCTGAATTCTTGTTTTCTGCATCGATGCATTCGCGTTGTCCCCGACAGTCATTAATTAGCCCGCTGCACCGCAAGTGTGTTATTTTGATTAGGAGACCGGCCTCGTCGACACGGTATCCTGTTAACGGGACAGGATCATTTATTCGCCTCGCGCTATTGCCGCCTGCGTTTCGTTCACTGCCAGACGCGGCACACTCTGCCACAAAAATTTACGGTACGCGAGGTCCACGACAGAAACGAATTTATGCAATGTGAATTTCTGCTCTGTTAAGGTATGTCGTTTCTAATTTAATGGTTCGCTGAGTGGGCCGCAGAAACTACTACGGGCGGTATAGCTTGAATTTGAGGCGTTGTGTCGGTATACATAGGCTTCCCATTAAGTTTCATTCTCAGGTGCCACTTTCCGTGAGCCTTTGTGGC
Source organism: Dermacentor silvarum (assembly GCF_013339745.2). Taxonomy (NCBI): domain Eukaryota; kingdom Metazoa; phylum Arthropoda; class Arachnida; order Ixodida; family Ixodidae; genus Dermacentor; species Dermacentor silvarum. Next base: position 99,231,532 of record NC_051157.2, read on the forward strand.
CGACTCTATAAAAGGGTAGAGGCACGATGGAAAACAAGACTAACTTCGGAAACATCACGTAAATCTCGTCCAGACTGCTATACGCACGGGGATTATTTTGCTGTTTGGCGTTGGCGTGATAGCGCAGCTCTACATGGTGGGAAATATTTGTTTTTGTTGAAAATGCCGTGTTTTATTGCGATAGCAATTATATGGACACTCCAAAGCAGATTACTGCCGTCGGCGTCGCCGTTGCCGTCGCCGTCGCCGTCGCCGTGAGGTTCCGTATGACGTCAATGGAGATGAAATCGTCGCCGCGCGCCGCCGAACGCTGTATGTGCGAGTGAAAGGGCGCGAGGGACGCGCGCTTTCACGGGTAGTGAACGCACGGCGGAGAACAAACGCGCGTTCTGTGTCGTGCTCCCTTAAGGGCTGCAGAAGTAGGCGTCTCTTTCCTCCTTTACCATCACCATATATGTAGAGCAAACGCGCCTTCTTCTGACGCACGAAAGCCGTGGGGGGGGGGGGGGGGGGGGGGCAGGGAAGGGAGGCGACGTTTAGCTGCGGCACCAAGTGCCTATTTATATCAGAGGCTCCGGCAACAGTCACCAACGCCGCACGCATTTTGTGCGAACGCGGGCAAAACGCCGACGGTGTCGACAACAGTGCTGTGTGTTGCCGGTGCTGCTGCATGTCCAAGTTTGTACAGCGGATAAAACTACTATTCTTACTCCGTATAGCTATCTACTAAGTTGCTATCGCAATTGATGCTTCGCCTTTCGGGTGAAACTGCGACAACTTTTCTCCAACCTAAGCACGCCGGGGATTGAAACGGCCCCCGGACCCGTATTCTTGGGATGAATTAGACCGAAAACAAAAATAATAATTGGGGAAGGCGAGCGCCGTTTTTGTAATTAAAAGATGGCCGCGACGTGTCTGTGTCGATGTATACGTGTCTGTGTCGATGTATTTCGCGCCGCCTTCTGCAAAGAGTGTGGCATCGCAACTAGGCTCAGTATAATAGAGGACCGATAACAGCAGTGTCAGCTTGACTCATTGTCAGGTGAAAGATCTGAATGGTTGATATGAATTAACGTGGAAGCTGGAAGTGGTTTGACCCATAACCGGCCATTATAACGCGACAGCGTTAAGGGCCCCGTGTCGCAGAAAATCCGGCGTCGGCGTAAGCATCGTCGTCTGGTGGAAATAATCATGCCGAACCACATCATCCCGAACCACCACGACCGGGCGGGCCGTACGCGTGGCGCAAGGCGTCAGTGAACAAAAATTGAATTTCTCAAAGTAAAATCCGTCAGAAAAATCGTAAAGTACGACTTAACCACAACCTACAGACGTGATAGCGTCGGCTTGTAATTTGAATACGCGAGAAAAAGCCCGATGAGCAGCCAGGGAACTTTGAATGATATCGCGTTCCACTCTTAAAGGCGACACTTAAGCGTCCTCCAATTCTGATGGTGTTTCGCTGTACTTTGGTTCTAGGCAACATTGAGAGGAATGTTGAAAACCGAACCTTTATAAATTTTGATTGGGCCCCATGTCGCAGAAAATACGGTGTCGGTGTCAACGGCGTCCAATAACGCTATCGCGTTCCACTCTTAAAGGCGAAGCTTAATCGTACTCCAAGTTACCTTGTATAAAATAACCTGGGGCCGCTCTATTTCTGCTTTCTAAATACAAAGACATTTCTTACGTAGGTATTGTTACGTTCAATTATTTATTTGATTCCAATCTGAGCGCGTTTTGTCTTGCTTTGTCATCCTGCATGGTTACCAAAAGAGAAGAGGACGAAACGTTGCTTTGTTTTGAGGAAATGCGGAATAAGTCGGCTGCATCGAGTACTTTCGCTTCGAGAACAATGGAAAAATGAACACCGTTGTCTGCCTTTAAGAAGCCGCCAGAGCGGCTCAACATCTAAGCCAAACAAGCATATATATACGCCGTAACACTAGAGCAAGTGTTCAATAAGAAACTTACATTTAGCGCATAATCGCGGACCACGTTGCAATCCCGATGTCACGATCGTGATATTTGTCGGGAGGCGAATTCGCTGCCTTTCCTCATATTGCACACGAGTGTTAAATGGAACACCCCAGCGTGCGGATGTCACTTCGCACTAAGTTGCAAGTGCCGGTCTAAATTATGTCGATGCACTGCTCAGGGGCACTTCCAGAGCGAAAAAATCGTACTTGCTGTATCCTTCACGTGTTCCCTTTACCAGTGCATCGCACTGTAAGCGAATACATACACATGTAGCGAGCACACGTGGCCCCGAGCGTATATAGCTAGAACGTGCCCGCGTGTGCAAACCGCAGGCAGCCAGCGAGTGCCTGCAGTCCGGCGGGCGCGCGCCGCAGCACGCCCGATCGGCGAGCGACAACACGGGCGCCCCGACGTCGTCGGACGAGCGGCCCGCCAGCCTGGCGCTGCACTCCTCGTCGGCGGGCTCCAAGCGGGCCACGGTGCAGATCCCGCTCAGCCCGAGCCACTACGACCAGCCGCCCACGCCCGAGTTCCCGCCGCCCTCGCCGGGCACCGCCGAGTCCGGCATCCACAGCAAGATCCGGCCCCTCAGCAGGGTGTGTATAGATTACGCTCGAGAGGGCGCCGATAAGGGTGCTTGGGAGGAGGGCTCGTCGCCTTGCACGCGCTTCCCTCTACGAGTTTTTACCGCGTATCTGCTGCTGGGCGTATAGTGCCAGACTGTCGTGCGTGAGGCACGTCCCATCCGTGTATGCATGTATACATCCCTGAGCGAAAGTATATACGAACGGACCAGACATTTTCGCGATAACGGTGACTGTCTTCTCCACCTATGAATGTAACTTGAAACTGAGGACTGCAGTCCAATCTTGGCATTGCGAAACTTACAGTGCGCTCGTTCAGTTTAGTTTGTACGTCTTAATTGCGAATTAATTCGGTTTTTCTTTCGGCGAGCCTGCGGTCCTTATGCTTCTGCTGACGGGTGTGCGCCCGCTAAGTGCCTCCCTTCTCCTCACTGCTAGCTCTATACCCCCCTTCTTTCTCCGTTGTGCCCTTGGCCAGTCCGCTGGAAATCGTGTATCACGACCCGATACGCCTCTCGCTACATGCATGCTCTTCGGGTTACGTCCTTCATGCGCGGCATCAGCTCCGTTCGTCGTCATTCTCTCCTGTCGTCAACTTACACGTAGGAACAAATTCTCAGGGACTGTGGCTTGGTGTTTGTGGCGCTGTGCCGGCGAGCACGAGGACGCGGGTTCGACTCCCTGCCGCGGCGGTCGCATTCCGACGAGGGCGGCATGCAAAAATACTAGCGTTCCGGGCCTTGGTTGCAAAATGATGCGGCCAGTCGGTTCGTCTTGTACAAAGCATGGGAACCGCTCAAGAAACGAGGACGGAGACAAAGAAAGACGATCCCGCGGTCCGTAAACTTTTGACGCCGACTGTATAGGTGCATGTGCATGCCCCGCGTTAGGTTTCCGGAAACGTTCGTATTCTTCGTTCTCTCGCTCACGCGTGTTCCCGTGTCGCCACCACTTGTTTTCGTCTATATACATGCAGCCGGTGCCGCGGTTTGTTGTGAGTATAGTCGGGTCATTTCCGGGTATGGATCGGCCGCCGCGCGTGACTTGTGGTGGATAGCTACGACGTCGCCGCGCACGAGACTAGCTCACGCTGGCGCAGGACTCGTTCGGCACGTCCACTCGCATGCATCGACGCCCGACGCAGTAATATAGTGTCGAAACGCCTGTACCACGCAGGGAAAGTGTCCCGCCGAATGGGTCGTCACGTATGTATGGTATAGATGGGCGCGACTATAGCTGCCTCGTTACCAGGACGACGACGTTGGGTGCACAGCTCGTGTGTTGACAAAATTCGGTTCTTCGGCCCCATTTCGAAGTAAGGCCGCGCGGCCCTCGCATTGCTTCTCCAACTCCTGTCAGAAGCAGTGGGCAACTGCGAGCGGCGTCGAATGTTGGCGTGTTCGAGAAACAGGTTCGTCCCGTGTGCAACCGCGTTTCGTTTTACTTATTTGCGTACATGTTTTCCTGTTAGCAAAAAAAAAAAAAAAAAAAAGGAGCAACCAGTATAATCTGGTGTGGTTAAATGATAGCCTTGCAAAGCCCGCATGATTACTGAGGACCATTCGACATGAGAGCGTATATGAGGCGTGTGAGTTTTTTGAATGCCAGTGCTGCATTATTCATTTAGTTTTTCCTGTGTATCCCATGCACCTCAGCGTCGCTTTCGTACACCTGCCCGATTTCTCAGCAGAGGCTACACTCTTCGTCAAATGTAAGCAGGTCATATATGCTGTACGTACTGCTCTGTAGTATTCCTCGTACACCGAGGCGTATTTTTGCCAAGTACAAGCTTCGAAGTTTCGGCCAATCCACGAGTTCTCGCGCACCTCTGGCTCGCACTTTCGCCACCTCTGCGGGCGGGCTCTAATAGGAGTTGCGTCGGAAGCGTATACACCGCTTGTCACGTTGACTGTGTCGCAGGGCTTCGAATCGGCCTGGTACTCAAGAGTACCTTGTTCCCTCTGTTTCCAAGTGTATAGGGGGCTTCTGATGCGTGTGATGGAGAGAGCGAAAAACAAAGTGAGCGATAAACAAAGACAAGGCTCGGGCACGCCTTCATTAATTAGGCAATGCAAGAGCAGAAGAAGAAAAAAGGTAAATGCGCGCAGGGGCCACGACACGACGGTCACATTTGCGTTTGCAAATGTGACCGTTTGCAAATTCAGTCGATCGGCAGCAGCAGGAGCAGCAGCGACGACGACGACAACGTTTGTCGGGACAGAGCGTAACCGTACACGTCGCATCGGCCGGGCCGCTGGTTTTTCCCCTCGACTGAGTCGCGCCGTCTCGCGACGTCGCGACGGCTGTAGCGTGTCCGTCTCTGCCCTCCACCGATCGATCCGCGCCTCGCCCCCTCCACAGGGGATGTCTGTCTCCGGGGTCCGAGCCCCGTTTGCGCTGCGTGCGTGCGTGCGTCTCCCTCGTCTTTGGTTAAGAGCAAGCACACGCGCAGTTTGCGGTGAACCCCGTGTCCCGCGGGGGCGAGGGGGGCGCCGCGCATATGTGTCAGCTCCGCGCGCCGGAGTGTGATGTCGTCGTCGTCCGTATAGTTTAAACATCGCCCGTCTTGATGGGATCCCTCGCGGCGTTGGCCCGGTGCCACACGCATCGCGTATCTCTCTCCCAAGCGCCTCTTAACAAAAACAGCAGCCACTTCTTTCTCTCTCTCTGTCCTATTCATTTCCTGCCCGGTCTGTCCTTACCCCCGCGCGGTTGATTAAAACGCGTTGTGCGGTATCCCCCTGCCGTGTTATCGCGGAAATGGACTCGGTTCGCAGGTTTTTGCGCGTCGTACCCCCCTCTTTCTCCCCCTCGGCCGCCGCCCTGACCCCCATCGCGACCGCAAAGCCCCCCCCCCCCCCCCCCCCCCCACACACACACACACACACACCCAACCCTTCTCCGACCGATTGCCCGTGGGAGCTGCGCTGGCGGCGCATTCGTCATAGTATAGTATGCAGTCGTCATTTATAGAGGAGTGAGACACGCTACTGCTGACGCTTCTGTGCCGTCTGTCTGTCTCCTCTTCTGCCCCGCCCGCCGCTGCTGCCGCCGGAGTGCGAGCGCGCGCGAGCGCGCCGATCCGTGTCGCATACTTACATACTCATCGTGTATAAGTATACGCTTCGCGTAGCTTAGCAACCGAGTGACGCCGCCTAGTTCGCTTATTATTGTTTTTATTTCGCTTCTTTCTGATTTTTTTTTTCTCTCTCTCACGGCGGCGTCGGCAGCAACAGCCAGGGAAAAGAGGCGCTTTTATTGCTGCCCATACGACCGCGCGGCGACGGGCGCTTGACGCCGCGATAAACCCCGCTGCCTGCCGGCGCTGCAGCGTCGTCGCTCGGGGCACCTACCCGACAGCTCTCGCATCGGTTCGCTCCTGCTGTTTCGTTTCTCTCTCTCTCGTTTTGCGCCCAGTCGCAGCCGTGCAGGCAGTCATATCGCGCCGTCGTTCGTTCGTCCACACCTGCGGCACCTGCCGAGCACGTATCGAAGCCGTGCCCCATCCCCCCCCCTCTCGTCGTCATCTCTGCTCGCGTGTGCTGCGGCCTTTCGCGTCTGCTGTGGTGGAAAAAAAGAAGAGAGTGTGTCGGGAGGCAGGTGGTCAGCGGCAACGTTGCGTTTAACGCTCGCCTCCTCGCGTCGTCGCCGTCGCAGGAGTACGTGGTGCAGCAGCAGCGTCGCCGACGGCTGGGCAGCGGCAGCGACGGCAGCGGGAGTCGGCGCAGCTCGCGCGACGTCGACACCCTGACCGACGAGGACGAGTTGCTGCTCGAGCTGAACGGAGGGGACGCCCCGGCGACGCCCGCCACGCTCATCGTGACTTCCTCGACGTCGCAGCCAGCCGCGTCGGGAATCGTCGAGGAGATCGTCGAGGAGAACCCGTTCGCCGGTGAGGCTGCATGCCGCGGGAGCACGTGGCTTGGGTCTGTTTCGCGAGGCTTGTGGAATGTGCTGGTGCCGCGTTTCCTTTTGCGAGTGTGGTGGGTGTGGTGGTGGTGGTCCGTCCCGGATATCGAGCGCTCTGTCGTCGTCGTTGTGTCGTGAGTGCCCGCAAGCCGTGTTTTTGCGAACCCGGCGTGTGCATGCATGTAGCAGCAGTAGTGATATTTGAAATGTACAGCAACGTACCGCTCACTTGCTGGCGGCATGTTGCTTTGCTCGACCCTCAGTATTGATGTGAATGGTAGCGACGATGATAAGAAGCCTGTTGTCAAATTCATCTTGGAAAGAGCGAATTGGCGCGAGAAAGCGACAGGTGTGCACGAGAAGGCACATCGAACGAAAACGCTGCGTGTGTTCTCTGTGCCCTCTCGTGTCCTCGTGACTTTTTTTGTGCTACAAGTCCCTCTTTGTTAATGTCACGTCACCTAAGCATTAGTGCGTTACGAGTAATCGAAATGTTAGTCAGCTGGCTAAACGGTGTATCGTAGGAACACTCGTAGGAACTGCATATCTTATATGCGACGGGAAGACTGCCATGACTCAAATCCAATAAGATGCCAGTCTTGTGCTATCTTCGTAATAGGGCAACCAGTTTCCTCATGCAGGATACGTTTATATATTCAAGGTTGTTTGCAAGAGCAAACACGCACAACGAGGCAGAACGAGACACAACGAGCGCCCGTCGGTCGAGATAAAAGACGTCTTCGACCGATCGAGATATGACGCGCGGGAACTGCGCAGTATGGGAGCGGCAACTAAGCGTGCGATGTTTTCGGTTAGCAGGATAAGGTGTGAAGGGCGTCGTAACTCCTTCCCCTTTAACATTTCTAATGATTCAGTGATTTCGCTTGTAAACCCTCCCGCCAGCAACCCTCCCCCTACCCCCAACAAGCATATTAAAAATTCCACGATTTCAGCTACTCAAGCGCTTGAGTGGTGCCATGGTAGGCCATCTATCTGCAAGTAGCTCGTATGGCCGAGCAAGAAGATCCGAGCGTTTGCGTCGTTCACTTAGTCAACATTGCACTTCAAGTGCTCAGGAACTGTAGAGGCAGTGTCACGCGGGAATTGGAGCACCGTAGGAAGTCAGTCACGTGAAGACCTGAAGAACTCGACAAGGGCTGCCTAATTGGCATTGTAAGCTGCTCTAAAAATCCACGTTGCCGGCAAATATACTTTCAGCTGCGCTTTAATTGCATTCTTCGAATGCGGGCTGGCTGCTTCATTGCGGACATGATGTCACAATACCCGCTGATGATACATCTCCTCTGCGACTGTTGTCAAGGTCACCTTGTATACCGATGCGCGCTCTTGGTGTGGGCAGCAGCAGCGCCCGCGCAGCGTGTGTCGGTGACATTTCACAACACGGGACAGCGTGTAGCGATAACTGCGTCGTCTTTCTGCTGGGGGTTCGCTGTAGATAGATATAGGCGAGTTCACTGAACTCAGTGTGAAGTATCCGAAGGGTGCGCGATCGAGTCGATGGGCAACGCAGTCGCGCACGCACGTTGGTTATAGGATTCGAAGTGGTGTACCGGTGGCCTAATATATAGGTTTCATGCGAGTTGTCGTAATTCATTCTGCGACGCATCCAGTGGGCGTTGTGGCGTATAGCGCTCTCTTATCTCTGCCTCGCTTTCGATCGCGGCTGGCAGAAAGTTCGTCCGCCTCGCAGCCCAGTCGATTTTCTCTTCCAACAAGGTTGTGCGAATGCTCGAAATAGCGATTCGAATGTTATAGTGTTGTTATTATGAGGTTGAGCGAAATTTCCACAGCTTGTAAGTAATACGGGTGTCACGCGGCGCACTTTCGATCGAGCCCGATCCGGATCGAATTTCTCGGTCGCGATTGGCTCCTTTGCGCAAGCTGCGGGAGGGAGCCAGTCGCGGTCGAGAATTTCGATCCAGATCGGGCTCGATCGCGATCGGAAGTTCGCCGCGTGACACCCGTCAGAAACTGGAGGTTATCGTATCTCGTGCACACCTTGAAAAATGCCAGTATTAAAGCAGGGGAATGAAGCACGATGAAGCATCATCGCTAGATGGTGCGTATGATGAAATCGTCCATTTAAGTTTATTTATTTGACTAAATTGAGAAAACTATTTGGTAGGCTGCCTAAAGTCGAGGCATATGCTTACTGAATGACTAGGAATTATCAAAAGTTAGCCATACTGCATACGTTCGCTCAGCAACCGCTGACTCCGCATCAACCGCGTGTCTCTGCAGCAGGGACATTTTGAAAATGGGCCATTTGCTTCTGGCTCCATCCCTGCAGACGTCCAAAAAGCGTTATTTTTCCTTGTATTATAACGGAGACAAATATTCGACAACTTGGAATAGTGAATTCTCGAATAAAACTACGAATCGAATTGCAAGAAGTTTTCGATTCGTATTCACAAAAAAATGAGACGGCACTTGATATTCATTTCGATAATCTCATTCAACTTAGTATTTTTCTAAATTTTCATATTACCCGCCGCGGTGGCTTAGCGGCTATGGTGTTGCGCTACTAATTAGCACGAGGTCGCCGGTTCAAATCCCGGCTGCATATCGATGGGGGCAAAAATGCAAAAACGCCCGCGTCCCGTGCATTGGGGGCACGTTGAAGATCCCCTGCATGGTGGTCAAAATTAATCCGGCGTCCCCCACTGCGGCGTGCCTCATAATCAAATCGTGGTTTTGGCACGTAAAACCTCAGAATTCATTCAGAATTTTCATATTGAAATGAAAATGTTCACTTATCAACGTTCAACCAAATAGAACCGGTGCTGGGTCCTATACATGTGTTGTTCTCTTGTGTATATACGCCACCTGCGTTTTATTCATTCCGAGCGGATTTGAGTCGCTGTAGCACATGTGTACCCTGCATCTGGCGCCACAATCTACTCAACCGATCGAAGCAGTGGTTTAAGCTGTTCACCGCGGCGGGAGACGTGCGTGCACGAGAGGGATCTTTCTTATTTATTTTCCTCCTATAGATCGTGATTAGTATTCCGTACACGTCCTGCCGGGGCGTAATGTTTTTTTTTCTTTTTTTTTTCTTTTTTTTTTTTAACGCGCATGTAGGTCGCGACCGCATGGTTAAGCACGCGCTTTCTATTCGCAGTTAACCTCCGCGGTTTCACTTTTCTTCACCAGCCGAAGCTGGCAGGCAACCTGCAGGACAGAACGAGGAACAGCCAACACCGTATATCCCAAGTCTAACCTATGTGCAGGCTCCTCAGGGAAGCGTATTTACGGCGATCGCAGAATTATTGCGTAACGCTATATAGTGCCCGGCACTATAGCTCGTATATAGTCCGCGTCCCATGCGGCCGTTCTTTGTATAGCGATCGGTGCATGACCGACTGGGTCAAATAATGATTGATCTTGCCATTGTTTCGGCGGCACTCGTGTTATCCAGGGTGCTTTCGAACGCACGGAGGAATCCTTCCATGTTCGAAGCGCGCGTTACGTGATCTATATTATTAGACGGAGTGCGCCGTCGAGTTTTGCACAAGATGGTGATACCATAGAGGGAACTGGTGTTAATATAATGTCTATACTGGAGCTATTTTAGTATATGCTTCAAAATGATGGTACGTTCGGCGCGTTGGTAATCCATGCACAGTGAAAACTATTGACAGCGCGAAACGACACTAGCAACACAGAAAAGAGACGCGGAGAAAGACGCGCACTGTTTGTCCGTGTCTCGTGTCCAGGTCGTTGGTGTCTTAAATTAAATTATGGGGTTTTGCGCGCCAGAACCACCATCTGATTATGAGGCACGCCGTAGTGGGGGACTCCGGATTAATTTGGACCACCTGGTGTTCTTTAACGTGCACCTAATTAAATGTAAGTGCACGGGTGTTTCATGCAATTCGCCTCCATAGAAATGCGGCCGCCGTGGCCGGGATTCGATCCCGCGACCTCGTGCTTAGCAGCCCAACACCATAGCCACCAAGCAACCACGGCGAGTATTGGTGTCTTTTCGCGCTGTCAATAGTCTTCTTTACTATGGCGGCTTAGCGTGGAGTACTGTTCTGGGAACTGTTGAATTCTGCCATGTTGTCGACTCCGCCATCTTGTCAGCTCTGATTGACTCAAAAGATTATTGACACAGATTGGCTCAAAAATGCCGTCGTTGCAGAATTTGACAACACGACAGAATTTGACAGCGTCCTGAATATATAGCATCCCTGCATGGGAATTTGATGGACAGTGCACGGATAATGCCTAAAATTTGTCCTTCTGGCTTCAGGCGGCATTGCTGTTTTGCAAACTGATCGCTTTCAGCCAAATATGGTGTTGTAAATGCAAAAATTCGCGACGATTGCGCATGTACTGCCCACAAGCTTATCCGTCTTCGTGGGCTTAGAAAAAACATGGTTTCATTGAAATTTAGAAAGACAGAGCGTAATAAATATAACTCCACAAAGTACGAAGATAAGACAAATCCATGTACTATACCTAACATTCTTACGATATAGCTGAAATGATGGCAGAGACAGTTTTCCTTAGTAATTTTTGTAGAAAACGCTCATGTCCCCAAAGGAGCACGTTTCCGGCGATTTTGCAATGACTGCGTCGTGTATAGTGCTCGGCATGTTTATGTCGTCCCAGCCATTCATTCTGCATTGATCGTTTGGCGAGAGAGTCAACGATTGATCTCGCCATTGTTTCGGCGGCGCTCGCGTTTCCCAGCGGTTTGCGAAGCGCATGTTACGTAAACTGTAGTATAGGAGGGGCGTCCTAGCTGTTGCGACACGCCGCTTTGCGGATGCAGGCTCGCGAGTTTATAGCGCGCTTCGCCAGAGGCAACAGGAGGAGATGGCGGTCGACCTAGAGTGGAGTGAAAGTGGGGGAGCGAGCAGCTTTCGTCAGGAAGGCACGGCTCCAAAACAAACGCTAAGCGCTGGAGGGGAAGCAGCGGCGGCGGCCGACGACGTTACTTTGGAGCGCGTGGCGCTCTTGTAACGTTTGGTGGTGGTGGTGGTGGTGGAGGGAGCGTGGAAATGCGGACGCGAAAAGCCGCTGCGCGACCGGTCGGCCCCCCTTTTTTTTTTTGCTCAGCGCCAGATCGCTGCAGTGCATCGCGTCTTGCTCTCGCAAATTTTATATTTATTCATTTATTTTATTGAGCCGACAAAGTTGCACTGCAGCTGCTTCACGGTGCCACTGCCGTTTCACTTTTCGGTTTGGCGTGGTACCCGTTGTGCCAGAGCGCGGATTAGCCACGTGTCCCCATTTCGAGAAAACATGCGATGCGGGTAGCGTGAAGGGAAAGGGAGAGGCTATATAGCTGCTTGCTTTGTGAAGCCTCGAGCGTGATAGCAGTTGACAGTCGCTTTTTGTCTTGCAGTATACACCCGCGTAAATTGATGCAACCAAGCCTTCTCGATTCGCGACTGGATACCTGTGGTGCGCTAGTTTGAAAGCGAAACTGGTTTGTGTTCGAGACCGATGAATGTCGTGGCACTTTTTTTTTTTCTGTAACGAAATTAATAAGAAAAAGTATGACGTGACGCTGCCCTGGAAGAGGTCCGCCTAACACGCATTAGCATGATTTTCGAACTTAATGTTGTATATGTCGCTTGCTGAGGAGGAAACTGAAGATGACGACGGGGCGAGTGTAGTTTACACGGCTAGCAGTGACATCGCCGTTACTTTTGCGAAACTATATTATGCGCGTAATATGCAATTTTGTACGCATGCAATTAACTTTACGTATTTCGAAGAGCCAGGCTTTCTTTGCGGTCATTTTCTGTTCACGTTGCTCTTCACGCATGGAAAATGCCGATGGTGGTGCTACGTGAACGTAACTTATTAGATATACTCACAGAGATGAGTATGTATTACATATCCTCCTGAGACCCGAATTCTGCTGTGGGACGTAATCGCTATTGAAGGTGGTTTTTATTGTCTACTCTTATGTTATGGACGTGAAGAACAATTTTAAAAATTTTAATAGCACGAAAGCTGCGTCTCCATGTGCTTGAAAAAATAACGATCACCATCATCTCCATGTTTGCTATGGTAAAAAAAAAAAAAAAAATCACCAGCCCTTCCCCTGTCGAGAAAATGGGGGTAAGCGAAGCTTGTGGCAAGACGGCGCTGTCGCAGGCGTTCCGCTTCGTTTGCCCTAAACTCGGGGTCGGCGGCTCTTCGCTGACGTTTTGCCTGGGCTTTGGAAGCCCTCACGCTAGAACCGGCACGCTAGAATCAGACAAGCTTTGCTTACCCCCATTTTTCTCGACAGGGAAAGGGCTGGTGATTTTGTCTCTTTGGGTCCCACGTGTGACAAGGGTAGTTCTGAGGCGCGTTACGGGTACCCGAGCCCACAGGGAATCCACACTATTGAGCTTGGACCCTTTCTGCACTGTAACCAGGATCGGCCCACTTTTTAGCGTGACACCACCACCACCGCCGACACTTGTGAGGCAATACAAGCTTCGCTTGAAAACTGCGTTTCATTGCCTGAACGCAGAGATGTAGATGGAACTACATTGCCACGGCTGGTATTTTCACGAAATCTCAACGATTTCGAAACACACCTCAAGTTTGCTTTTGAGCCGTCTGGGACGACATAGAGGTGTAGATCAATCTAGTGTCAAATTTCTCGAAAGCGGATGACGAGTAAGAATATGAGTAAACCACTTCTTTACAGTTATACATGCACCGTACTTCATATATACCCAGAATGATATTTTGCGTAATCACATCCGAGTGAATTTCGATAATAGTTAAGGCAATGTTCAATGTATTGTACAAGGGGTCTTAGGAGGATATACTCATATATATCATCATCATCAGCCTATATTTATGTCCACTGCAGGACGAAGGCCTCTCCCTGCGATCTCCAATTACCCCTGTCTTGCGTCAGCTGATTCCAGCTTACGCCTGCAAATTTCCTAACGTCCTCGACGGCGCTTCCCTTCTCTTGGTATCCATTCTGTAACTGTAATGGTCCACCGGTTATCCATCCTACGCATTACATGGCCTGCCCAGCTACATTTTTTTCTCTTAATGTCAACTACAATATCGGCTATCCCCGTTTGCTCTCTGATCGACACCGCTATCTTCCCGTCTCTTAACGTTAGGCCTAACATTTTTCGCTCCATCGCTCTTTGTGCGGTCCTTACCTTGTTCTCGAGCTTCTTTGTTAACCTCCAAGTTTCTGCCCCATATATTAGCGCCGGTAGAATGCAATGACTGTACAGTTTTCTTTTCAACGACAGTGGTAAGCTCCCAGTCAGGATTTGCCAATGCCTGCCGTATGCACTCCAACCCAATTTTATTCTTCTGTAAATTTTCTTCTCATGATCGGGGTCCATTGTGAGTAATTGACCTAGAATAACGTACGCCTTTACCGACTCTAGAGGCTGACTGGCGATCCTGAATGCTTGGTCCCTTGCCAGGCTATTGAACATTGTCTTTGTCGTCTGCATATTAATTAATCTTCAACACCACTCTTACACTTTCTCGGTTAAGGTCCTCGATCGTTTGCTGTAATCCGTCCCCATTGTTGCTGAATAGGACAATGTCATCTGCAAACCGAAGGTTGATGACATATTCGCCGTTTGACTCATATTTATATCTATATAATTATATACAAATCACATCTATGTATTGATGATCCGGTGGGTGGTGCTACGTGTTTGGTGGGTCGCGGGAGCAGTCGAGAGAGAGCACTGTCGCTCTTCGAGAAAGCTAGCTTCTCCGCGATGCAGCGTCGGCCCGGCGTCCGCACTGCCAGCGGGTTCCCTTCGCGACGATGTGGTTCTGCGCTGCTGCTGGCTTCCACAGCAGCGGGCGGCGGGGGGCCGCTTCCGGTGCGTTTCTCCGCCGTCGCTGCTGGCTGGTGCAGCAGCTGCCGCGAGGGGAGGGTCGCCGGCACGGGGAAGGGAGTGGGTCCGCTCAAGAAGCGAGGAGGACCAAGGGGGAAGGAGCCTGCTTGGCCGCTGCTGACGACACCGGCCTCCTTCGGCGGCCGTCACGGCGACCTTGGCAACCGTCCTGCCAGGCGTACATCGTGCGTGTGTTGTGTGTGTGTGTGAAAGAGCTGCTGCCTTCTCGCGGGAGCAGCGCGTCACCGACGGCTGCAGCTGACTCCGCTGCTGCTGCTGCTGCTTGTCGCTTGGACGCCGCTGCAGCAGTTCTCCGCCGCTTCCGCGGGGAGCGTCGTGTCACCGTCGCAAACCGCCGCTTTCCGCGTCGTCGACGCGCCCATTCCTCGCCGCCGCGGAGTGCGTTGCGGCCGCGAAGCCATTTCTTGGACGCGGTGTGCCTGTCTGGGACAGCGAACGGCCGCCACGGAGGAGCCGCCCGTGTACCTGTTCACCTTCGACGACGTCGGCATGGTGTTCCAGCGCTGGGGTACGAAGACGGCGCCCGTCGCCGATGCGTGGTGACCGCCCCCCTCCGCCCTCGATTACTACGGTCGCGGGGCACGCTCTCGGCCGACCGGAGGCCTAACGGCCCGCATCGTCGAAGGAGCCCGCTGGTGCCGAATCATCGTTCGTCGTCCCGGTTCATTACGGGCCCTCTGGTGTCTCGCACGGGCCGGCTAACGAGCCCCGTAATTAGCGTTGGCCTCCGGGGCCATTAAGCGGGAGCCGCTAGTGTCCGCAACAAGTGACCGTCGTCGCCCCCGCCCGCGTGATCGCAAGTTCACAGAGGGGGGCGTTCTTCTTTCTCGGTCGAAGCTCCCGCAGCGAGAAGCATCTCTTGACCTTCTCCCCACCGGGCGCGCATTGTGTTGTGTGTGTGCGTGCATGCGTGAGTGCGTGTGCGTGTGCCTGCGTGGCTCCGGAGCTGCAGCCCGATCTGCGACCCGTACGAGGTGCAGGCGGTGACAACGGTCGACCGGGGATTGTGTTTTCGTGTTGCGCCCGTCGCGTGAGCCGCGGCGCCCGCTGGGGCGATGCCGCTCCTCCGTCGTCCCCGCTCGTGTTGTTTGTCTTTGTGCTAATATGGTCGCAGCAGTGCAGTGCCCTGGGGACAGCGCGCCGAGGCTAAATGCGGCCCTGTTTGGTGCATTAGGCTGGGCGGGCAAGCGCGCCGGCGCCCGAAGGGCAACAGCGCGGCCAAATCGTGAGGAACGCGTGTGCGGTGCGGCCTGTGAAGCGTGCTTGTTTCGCGTTTGTAATTGAGGATTCAAGTGGTGTAAGCTCGAGCCTTGCTTGTGAACTGTGTTCGAGCGCAGCAGATGCCAGCGCCAGCTGACATGACTGGTAACTCGTTACGCCTTTTCTGTCGGTTCTTTCCTTGTGCGCTCAGTGTGAGGCAAAGGTTGTGCGCGCGGTTCTGAATTTGGCACACCTCTGCTGTGCCCGTGGCCTAATAAGCAAATCGGCATTCTGACCAGTTTCTTATCCGGATAACGTAGTACTTGATTGCATGTGGTAGCCAGCTGTACAAGCAATTTGCCATAACTTATCAGTCGTTTTATTTTTATTTTGTTTGGAAACCTTGCGGCAGGTTTTGATGTGCATGCAGCAGAAAAAGTTGTCTAGATGACCAGTAACATTAGTTCGACATAGTGTAGACCGCAGAAGTAGCAGCAATCTGCTGCAGCTGCGACATGTTGCTTATTTTAATGCTGACATTGGAGTTTCATAAATGCATCCTGTGTGAATTGGGCAGCACCCCAGTGATTGCATTATTACGTAGCTGTATTGCCTGCTCTAAAGCTTCAGATCGCAGTACAAGTGGCCAGAGCTGTTGCTTTTTCAGGTTATTCATGCTAGGTAGTGCTTTTCCACGTACAGAACATTTTTTGTTTGCACTGAAGGCAAGAGTGAAGTTTCCATGGCTTGTATGTGCAGGCTTGTGCCGGGGTTCCAGCAAGACGGACGAGCCCCAGCCGACAGCCCCGGCGGCGACCGAGCCTGGGCGACCTCGGCCAGGCCCCAAGCCGGCGCCGCCACCGCGCAAGCGTGGACCTCCGATAGACACCGCTCCAGTATGTTGGCTTTGTCACATAGCCTTCTGCACATGTAGAATGGTATACAGCTTTGTTGTATATAGATCATTTAACATAAGCTCATGGCTGTGCCATCTTGAAAGCACTTGGCTGTTTGCAGGGGCTGCTGACAAAGTTAGTGCTAGTGCAACTCCAAAGGAACTGGTCAGCAGCTTTACATTACTGCCATTGATGGAATAAAATAATATGAATAGTTTTATTTTGGTAGTTAAACATGGCACCACTTCTTTGCTCATGGCAAAATTGCATATGTGACCGATGTTCTCTAAGTGACTTTCTAAACCATCTTAAGATACAGTCAAGCTTATTGTAACAGGGGGTTGAATGCACAGTAAAATACCATGCATTAAACACAAGAACAAAGGTAGGAATAAGTAAAAGTTGTTTTACTTTTCAATCAATTATTGCCCTTGTCCTTGTGTTCTTTTGCGGTTTATAGGTTTTCTAAGGTGCTGAATGATCATGTTGTAATAATTGAAAGCAATTTTCTTTTTTTGGGGGGGGGGGGGGGGGGCAAGTGCGCTTGAATATTTAGCGATGCTATCGGTAAAATTGTTTGCGCAATTGTTGCTTTGTATTAGTGTTCCTCTTTGTCTATGAAACAGTGTTTCAGTTGCATTGGGCTCCACATCTGACTGCTAACAAATTTGATCGTGCATGTACTTGTACTCTAAGAATTAACAATACCATTGTGAAGTTCCATCATCTCTGATTTTGCTTGCTGCAGTATTCAAACATAATTTTGTGCTAGCTGCTCCTATTCTGTATTAAATTTCTTCATGTTGCAGACACCACAGAAAGACGGCGAAGCTGTGGAAGAGACACGGAGGCAACAAGAGCAGCCTGCAAGCCCCTTTGATGAAAATGCTGAGTGGGCAGAGATTGCAGACATCATGGCATCATTTGGGAGTGGCATTGCAAGGGAGTCCATTTTTGCAAGAGATATGGAGGAGGAGTTTGCTCGCACACTTACAAGGCAGCACAAGAAGAAATCGGGCAAGTATTTATAAGGATATTCATCAGCAGGGATGTGCTGTCGTGCTCAGTACGAGCTGCAATGCGCAACCTCTTTGCCATGCGCTTTCATGTTGTAGCTCATATTGAGCATTATAGTAGACTTGTGGTCAAAAGTTCGCAGACCAAAAATCTGAATTTCTTTGGCATGCAACTTGAAACTGAAAACTGTGGTTCAGACTTAGCCTTGCAATTATCGCAGTAGATTTATCAATTTCAGGCTGTCAGTCACAGTTGCCAAGAAATTCGTTTTTTTTTTTTGACAAAGATGTAATCAAGACACTTTTGAATGTGTCTCTACAAGCAGTAACAGTATTGTGCCTGTGTGACCAAATTCAATAAACTTGTTTTCTGTTTCTCACATTTAGAACCGAACGGATCGACATCGTCTTGCCCCGAAAGCATTGAACACTGGCTCCAAGACCTTGGCCTTCCAGAGTATGCCAACTTGCTTCTGGTGAACGGATATGATGATGTCCGGTTTCTGGTGAGAAATCTTTTGGTTAGCAGCACTGCATGACTTTCAATGTGGCTTCAGCAATGATTATGCTAATTTTGTTTCGACTTGCTTCATGTTGCTAGAAAAATGAACCTGTAGGTTTTAAATGAAAGCATATTTT
Source organism: Dermacentor silvarum (assembly GCF_013339745.2). Taxonomy (NCBI): domain Eukaryota; kingdom Metazoa; phylum Arthropoda; class Arachnida; order Ixodida; family Ixodidae; genus Dermacentor; species Dermacentor silvarum. Next base: position 99,249,639 of record NC_051157.2, read on the forward strand.
TCTTAATAGAAACAACCTCTGTAATTTCTGATAATTGCAATTATGTACATATTGTGTCACGCTCCCATGCTCAGTTGTTAGGTCATGGTAGCGCACTTAACTCTGTGCATACCTGAAGGAAAGTTGGGGGGAAAGCAAGTGGTATCACTAGTGGCAACATTTGGATTGCACACAACTAACCTATAACTACACTTTTGAGTGGGTCGGTTAAGTTTTACTTTATGTCTCAAGGGGGTTTTGTATTCTTTGATGCCTTTTAAATTGGGAAAATATTTTGACTTTTTTTTTATGCCCTCAGGGAGGTGGGCTTGTGGAAGACCAAGACCTTCTAGACATGGGTGTGTCCAATGCCGAGCACCGGCGGCTTATGGTTGACTCGGCGGCACAGAAGCTTTCCCCTGTTCCTCGACTAGAACCTGGATCGGATCCGGGCTTGGATGCCTGGCTAGATTCCATTGGTCTTGGCTGCTACGCACAACGGTTTCGGGACAATGGGCTGGGTTCTCTGGACCGCTGCCGCCAAATTTGGGAACTCGAACTGAACACTGTGTTAGAAATTAGCAAACTTGGACATCAGAAACGAATACTTGCATCATTGGGTGAACGGGCAAACAACAGCTACGCTGACCTTGACGAGCTGGACCTCGGTCTCTCTAAACTGGTAAGTCGTAGCAGTGAGCAAGCTGCTTTTTAAAAGAAAAAAATCAAAAATTTCCTAATACAATGTTTGAAGCACATTCTTTAGAAAGTTCTAATTATTGTAACAGTTCATAATTTTGGTGACTCAAGACAAAACTCGGCATATTGCCACTGCAATATTCAAAGTGGCTTTGGTGGTCACACACAGTATTGTTACATGCACTTTACAAGTGTGAGAACTTCACATAGGAATGAAAAAAATAATGCAAAGACAGGACACAGCTAGTCTGGTGTAGATGCAATTCGGAAACCTAGCACTGTATCCTTATCAATGTTCTGAGATGTCATTGAGCTTCTTTTCATTATGGTAGACATGTGCCAATCAGCCAAACTTAACAGTTTGTTGACCTGGAAGTTGTCTAACATGATTATCACACACCTACTGTTTAGTTTTCATCGCATCATGTCAGAAACAGGAGTGCTGCACTTGCACACTGCAGGTCCATTCTCCAGAAAACATTGCTTGTAGTAGATCTAGGTGTTCGACGGAGAGTTAATGACAGCGTACTGTCACATTTTTCATATTCGCTTTCATGCTACAGCTAGTTACATTTGACCTCAAACACTATTAGACTGATTACCGCGTTGATGCTTCCTGTGCAGAACATGGGCCTTCGGGAGCTTGGAGTTGAAGACGATGACAGGCTGGCACCAAGCAGTCTTCGCATTCGACCGCCAACGCAGCTGATGAGTGATCCTGGTCGGTCTCCTGCATCCCACAGTACCGCCAGCACGGCAGCTGCCCAGTGGAGGCATGACCCAGAACTGCTCATCAATGGTTCTTGTGAATACACTGCACATGTAAGAAGCTTTTGTTGTTAGATTGTGATAGTCCTGATGTGAAAAGAAAGATTGGGAAGTGCAAGAGGGGCAGTACACAGACGATTATTTTCGAATGATCTCTTTCTAGGTTGCAGTCACTTTTGCACAGTTTTGCATGACTCGGCACTGGATGTGTCGGCATCTTTAGGCAGCAGCGCTTTTCGCACGGTGCCAAGCATGCTGTCTTGGAACAGTGTTGGGAGCACTTGAAGACGCCAATGCATCCATTGCGAAGTCGCGCAATGTCTGCAAAAGTAATCCTATCCCCAAAAGTGATCATTTGAGAATACCACCTGTGCATCTGGTGGTGTGATATGTCATTTAAAGAAATATTTATTTGAGAAAGAAGATAGTCGACTGTAATATTGAAAACTAGCACCATGAATTAACTTGTGATTAACTGATCATTGCACCAGGCACTCAGTTTCCTTTTGCACCTCAAGCTTCATTTTTAAAGAATTCAAATTAGTGCTCAATATAAATAGTGTTCTAACCCTGAAACTTGTGAAGAGGCAGCTTGAATCGGTGATTTTTGTTTGGGTTCCAAGTGAACAGCTTAACATGCATGCAGTTTGTTTGTTAGTTAGTGATACAGTTAAACGTCGATATAACGGACTTCTCGACATAGAGAAAGAAGTATTTAACTTTTTATAAATTGTCCATACACCATTTATTTAATACCTCAATATAAATTAATGTTTATGCACGATTTCAGTATAACGATATTTCACTGCCGCCGTGAAGGAACACCGAGACAATAAATGGAAACTTCCGCGGGTGCGGATGATCGAATAGTTGAATTTCAAGTGGCTGCTTGCGAACGCACCTCTTAAATCGTGCGCAGCATGAGCAACAGTGACCGTCGAAGTGGAAACGCGGCACGTTCCACGCGATAAGATCCTATCGTGCCCCGCGCGGTGTACTTCGGTTGCGAGTGAAAGCTTGTGAGGGTAGCCGAGAAGGATGGTGGCTGAGAAGTGCCGTCTTCCGGTGCGTGCAAGGGAAAAGAGGGAAGTGGAGCGACCTCGCGTAATGCGATCAAGCGCGCACGAGGGGGGGGGGGTGCAGGTTGTTGCGTGTCTTCAATTCTAGCAGAGCCGTGGCTTCACATGGTTGTCAGCGCGGATGAGCGCATCGCAGCCCGCCCGCTCTGTTTTAGAGGTAATATGCCGCGTGTGCAATGAGCGGGCGTGCCGAGATAGCGTGGCATCATATGCACTGTCTTCCCGCGAGTTTAGTACTGGACGTTGCGTAGTCTGGATTTTCGGAGACGCGGTGAGGTGAGAGGCAGACGAAGCATTCGCTCCCCGCTGCCGGTATTTTACAGCGAAACTGTTTATGGGCTAGGGTTCCGTGGATTTTTCAACTCCGTGTGCACAAACTCAGGTCCCGAATTTGATGTAAAATCGCTTCATTCTAAGCAAAACCTTATACGTCTTGTCACTTGGATATGCATTTTGAGTAAATTAGTTATCAATGGGCCCCATTTTAAAGATCAGTTGCCTCTCTGGTAGATAATGGTTTCTCAGATTTACCGCTGTGCAGCCCTCGTCGGCCATGTTTGCACTCACACCGCCCTCTTTGTCGTCGTTCCAAGCTCGTGCGTCCCTAGTTTCCTTCCGCTCTCCCGGGGCGAAGGCACCATCGTGCGTTGTCGGCAAGAAAAGCTGCCGTTCTCCATTTTGAATTTCTTTTCTCATGTCGTAATGGGGAGGCCGCGTATAGTGCGCACTCCCGAGGAGTATCACGACGGCAAGAACAGATGCGAGAAGGCAATCGGCGGGTGGCAAACACCGATGAAGATCGTTCCCGAGAGGCCAGCTGCAAGCGGCTTGCCATGTAAGGTGACGCAAGCCGTGTGCTCTACATCGTGTGTTAAACAGCTTCGCTGGTCATCCACCTTCACAGAGTGGAATGGCTCATGATTTTTTTCATGATAGCGATGTCCCACTGGGGGCAACACGATATATCAGCCGAGGGGGCGGAGTGGACGCGAAAGCGGGGCTGGGTTTGCTTCGTACCGCCGATGTGAAAGTATCGTAGACACGGCATGAAACCGTATCTTTCCTTGCCGACTCTCACATTCAACAAAAGTGCATTTTTTCTTATTCAAATTTGCCTTTTCTGCTTGCCCGATTATTTGGAAAATTTTGCGACACCTTCCGTGTTAGAAAAGTTTATCCGCTACTGTACTTATTTGCATAAAGGGTTGAATTTCAATGTAATGTAGTTTCAGTATAATGATGCAAATTGCCGATTTTGTCAACTTCGTTATATCGAGGTTTAACTGTACTATAAAGAGTCAGCAATGTATTTGGCATTATTAATTCTTTATTAAAATATCCCCTAAATAACTAGATAGGCAAATTTTCATAAGGAATATGGCTTTGTATTAGTAAGGCAAACCCGTTATTGCTTCTGTTTACGGAAGCAAAACATGCCACAGTTAAGCAAACACCTAACATTATTATTGAAGCTATCAACATATTGTGCTTGTTCCATGATTGGAATTGAACTTCTAAACTACTGAGTTGTCAATGCATACCTGCATGGCTTTGCAGTACCTTGGCTCGACGCTTGTGAAGGAGCTGCAAGGAACAGAGTCGACTCGGCAATCAATCCACAAGCTCAAGACATCGACACGCAAAATGGGCAAAGTGCCCTGTGTGCTGCTGTCAGTGTCACACCGTGGAGTTAAGTTTGTCGATGCTGTAACAAAGGTGAGTGGATTCAGTGTCATACAGATCTGTGATACTGAATTATTATTTGAATGTTGCAAGCAAACACTGACTCGTGTCTGCCTTGCTTTTTTTCTTTAGCGCCCTGTGTGCGAACATGAGATTCGGAATATCCACTGTGCCTGCCAAGATGCTGAAGACCTGACTCACTTTGCCTACATTACAAAAGAGCACCAAACAAACCATCACTACTGTCACGTGTTCTGCGCTCAGACAATGGTGAGTGTTTGACATAGCCGCATCATGTTACACCCACAGCACAGGATTTAAAGCATCTATACTCCATTTTATTCAGAGCAGGCAGTGCTTTGAAAGCTAGAAAGAATTCCATTGCTCTCATTTGCAACCAAGGAAATATATACGTGTGCATTATCTAATTCGATTAGCATTACCTCATGCTTTTACATCACAAAATATGACAATTTTTACTCGGAAGCCATTGCAGATTTTAATGTCTTTATTACTGAATGACCAGCGGCTATAGCTCACCGTTTACACTCGCGACCAAAACATAGTATGCATACGTCGCATAATAAAAGTACAAATGTGCGTAAATCATAAAATGTGATGTGACGTAATATTACGTCCACAAGTTGTATCTGTAGTAGAGCCGACTTCCTTTAGTTAGAGCCTGATGAGACCGTTGAAATGGCTCGAATTATCCGGCAGGCCGAATTAAACAAGAGGCAGAAAAACTGCCTTAACACGCTGCTGTTTCATTTGGCAGTGCTTGCCCGATCCTAGCACCTCCCTGAATCGAATGTGCACCAACCTTCTGTGTGTTCAAAGCACAAAAGGTTGGAATGTAGAAATGGCATTTCAATGTAGAAATGGCATTAGAGCTCCGAACGAATGTAACGTGCAGCCGTGATGCAGTGATCAGTGATGCCGTGATGCAGTGATCTGAGAAAAGCAGTGATGCTTTTCTGTGTGTTCAAAGCAGGAAGCTAATGTAGAAATTGCAGTAGAGCTTTTAAGTGATGTAGAAATTGCATGTGCACTCTATTTTTCAGCAAGAACATGGCATTCCTCAGATTCTGGCAATAAGAAAAGGATAACACGCCAACTTTACCTTCAAAGAATAATTTACTTACACTTCATGTCTATCGTCATAATTCTGAGAGCACGTTATCGCTCTGTGGACTACATGTCCTCCGTATGGTCGATAGTGCGTTCAATATTCTGCATTTCTCAAATGAGTTTGCAACAATCACAAACTGAATGGTGGCCCTCGCCAAGACTAACCACTTCTCTGGTTAGCCCTGTGATGCATGCGATTCTCCAGAATGCAAAAAGCATGTGACACGGCTCGTCGCTAGCTTAGCATGTAAAATAACTTATTATAGAATGAGACTTCATAATCGAAGTAATGCTGATGATGTTGCCTTATTTAATGGCACAAACCCACTGTAGGGGACAGGCCACGAGCCGGGTGGTAGCATAAAAAAACAAAGAAAGAAGGAAAAAAATAATCGTTGAGAAAGAAACCGATACTAAATGAGATAAAATAGTCTATAATAAGGTAGTCAGCCTTGCCTAAACAGGTAAATACCTAAAGCGTAGGGTCGGCGGAATTAATAACTAAGTTAGTTTGAATAATATTATTATTAACTGTGAATTTGTCTTTTTGCTATTTGAATTTTTTATTTTGATAATTTATTGAAGAAGAAATAAATCAATTATGGAAAATAAATATTAATAAGGTAACCTTGTGTCCCAGAGGTAATTATAAGTGACTCGGCAAACGTTCTTGTGACTATATCCTAGTACCAATGCTCCTAGTGAGAGTAGAACAGTATTGCATAAAGGCAGCCCTAGATTACTAAGCAAAATTTCGAAACATCGTTTTCGTTGAGTAGAAAACTGCTTGCAAGATATTAAAAAGTGATCGATGGATTCCAGCTCACTGCAGAGGCAGCATAAAGAGGAACCTGCCAGACGACATCTGTGCAAGTAAAAATTAAGTGGTGGAATATGGCAGCGCAGCCTTGTAAATGACACTTCAAATCGTTGGTTAGGACGCCGTTGCCGGTTCAAAGAATAATTTAGATGCATAAAGTCCATCAATTTTTTTCAGATGAGTTTTTTTTTTCTGTCGTCGGTCAAAGAAGACTGCCGATATCTAGCGGCAGTTATGTGCGCATTTGTCGGCAGCACAGATATCACCGGACTATTAAAAGCAGCTCGGGATAGAGAATCAGCTATTTCATTAAGATTAATGTTATCAGGTGTCTTGGTACCCATACTGGATGAACTAAACTTAAGTGTGGCGGAGCTAATGCATAAAATGTGTTCAAAACTGCCGAATTTGTTAACGAAGACTGAAAGCGGCGCGTCATCATTTCGCTCCGTGAGCTCGTTACACGAGTCGCCACCTTGTGATGGCAGTGGCCATGACGCTTGCTCTGACGGTAAGCTGTCGCGGACGCTGCGAAGGCGGTTTTGGTTTCGCATCTGATTGAACCGTGCAGGGAATTTTCGGATCAATTTTATTTAAAAAAAGCGCGCGTTATGACTGGGTGAATAGTGTAATTACTATTGCGATAGCAATTATATGGACACTCCAAAGCGGATTTCTGCCGTCGCCGTCGCCATGAGGTTCCGTATGACGTCAACGGCGATGAAATTGTCGCCGCGCGCCGGACGCTGTATGTGCGAGTGAAAAGGCGCGAGGGACGCGCGCTTTCACGGGGAGCGAACGCACGTCGGAGAGCAAACGAGCGTTCTGCGCCGTGCTCCCTGAAGGGCTGCAGAATTAAGCGTATCTTTCCTCCTTTCCACCTCCATCGTAATAGGCGAAAAATCGAACAACCTTTCTACAGCCAGTTTCGGTTTCGTTTCTAGGAGTGTACTGTGTCGTGACGCTAAGACACAGTATGATGGAGCAGGACATTGCGACGTTTTGACATTCGCTCCGGCTCGCTCAGTCGCCTCGTATGCTGCTACTCATTGTGAGGGGCCGATTAGCAGTATTGTAGACGACCGAACGAGCCGGAACGAGTGTCAAAACGTCGCAATGTCTTGCTCCCACGTGACCATAAACTGTGTCGTGACGTCATGAAACGGCTTCCTCCTGGTAAACGATGCCGAAACTGTCTGTTGGAAAGCCATCATTTTAAATTATTTCCGGCGCTCTGATGTTTGCCATTACTTTTGTTAAGGTATAGAGCAGCAGGGCCTTCATTTAATGCAAAAAAAAATATTACAGGAAATATTATCAGTACCCCAACATGGGATAAGTGTTGTACGTGCCACTACCATCCCTTAAAAAAAAAAAAAATGTTCGTTTCGTAGCTATGACAGGTTACTGGGGGACTTCGTCAGCAAGAGCTCAATCTGTATTTTAAAAGCGGTAGTGGTAGGCAGCGCGCCCCTCACGGTAAGCCATTTTCCTCACTCGAGAAAACTCCGCCCTTGACAAGTGACTTGTTTTTTTTTTTTTTTTTTTGTTAGAAGAATATAATTAATGTTGATTTAGCCTTACTTAATTTCCGCGTTTGTCTTTTGGAGGTATTGCTGTTAATATTTGCAAGTAACTTCATTTTCTGCTTTATATATTTAAACAGACAGTAGAAAATCACGTGGTAAGAAACGCTAGTTTTAACCAACGCCATTCGGCAAGCTTCAGCGGCTCTCGCTCCGAAAGGCGAATCGAAACTCTCGTCGGGAAACGGGCGCCTATGCTCGTCGCGAACGGTACTGGTGGCGCCCTCTGCAGGAAGTTGAGGAAACTATAAAAACAACTGGCTCGAGGGGGGATCCCCGCACCACGGCGTGCTTTTTTTTCCTCCTCCTCCTCCTCTTCTTTTTTCATTTCTGTTGGTTTCTTTGATTTCTGTGGTACTTTTTTCCCCCCCCCCTTCCTTTTTATTTGTAGCTTGCTTTTTGTTGCGTGTGGGAATGAATGTTCCGGTCGTTTGCCAGCTCGTTTGGTACGAAAGCAGCTGGCCTCAGTGACGCGTCTGGGGTGGCAGTCGTTGGCGTTGGAAGGGCTGCACTCCTCGATCGCTTCCGAAGATAAGAAATGCCATCTATATCGCAAAAGCCGAGCCCGTGATAGGATGTCGATTTCCCCCCCTGTAATTATGCCTGTGGCTAAACGCTTCATTGTGGTGCGTGTTGTACAAGCAGTGAGAAAAAAAAAAAAAAAAAAAAAAACGCACACAGGACTTTTATTAAAGTTTTACATCCATCCATCCACAGGCTGCAAATTTGACCTATAGCATGTTGTGTTACGCTCGTTTCGAATGGCGGCATGCCCACAGCGTCAGCTAGATGGTTGTAACGGAGGCGGAATCCTACTACGATCCCGTTTTAGTGAGGTTTAGGTATATGTTAGGGAATCTCGCGTTGACGTGACCACCATACCCCGCTTGTCTGCTTTAACCGTGCCGGTGTATCGGCTAACGCGTTGGTCCCGTGCGTTGACGATTCTCCCCACCCGACCCCTTCCCCCTTTTTTTTTCTTTGTTTATTCGCACCTCCGCAGGAGCTGGCCACTGAGATCATTCTGACGCTGGGCCAGGCGTTCGAGGTGGCCTACCAGCTGGCTCTGCGTGGTCAGAGCGGCAACGGCACGGCAGCGTCGGGTAGCCACCAGGACTCGTGCCAGCGGCTACCGCAGACCAATTCCCACCGGACATGACAGTTGTCAACGAGGTTCTGAGCTGGACAGAACCTCTCATCAGACGCTGTCACAAGTCATTGTTCCGCCATCGCTGCACCTTATCGGCACGCTCGCGGTCGCGGCCGCGTCGTCTTGTTCCCATACCGCCGCCGCACTTCAGGACGCCGAACCAAGCGCGGACAACCGAACAAAGGATGGAGACGGCCTGGAGACCTCTCGTCTTCGTCTCAGTGTGATCGCAGCCCGCTTGTAAAAAGAAAACGGAGAACCGCGCATTGGCGCGAGCCTTGGCTTCAAGTGTCGTGTCTAGTGCTTGTATCAAAGGAACCCTGCCCCTTTATAGGTCACGTGAGCGTGGCCGTTTCTTACGTAGACTGGTGGACTAGCGCCGTGGTGCTTCGGAGAGCCAGTGACGACAACTTGGTGGGCATTGAGCAGCAGTCCCTCGCTGCAGCGACGGACTTGATTTTCGGATTTCTCTGTCGGCTGCCATGGCGTCAGGACACGACGGACGGGCAAAAACAAAAATGGAGTGTCAATGGTCTGTGTAACGATTTAGTGATCGGTTTTGTTCCTAGGCGCTGGTAAGGCAGAGTGATGACGCTGTGTTTTAGCGCGGTCCGACCTGTGCGCACCGCTGGAGTTTTTTTTTTTTTTTTTGGTCTTGTTAACGGAACCACTTATGCGTGGCGCTCCGGTTCTCTGCTGCGACTGCCCTCAATGCGGGTCTACCATCGGCGCGCCATCTTGGAAGCGGCAGCGCCTGTCTGTGGACCACGTTCTGCTTTCTATTCGAAGTGTGGGGTCGGAAGGCCGGAGAAAACGGGAACTGCATGGCAGCTTTGCCCGGAGTCACGACATCCGACGACGTGGCGACGATGAATTCCGGCTGTATGAAACTTGCGGGGCTTCGTTGGAGAAATCATCTACGGTTTGTTTTAGGGATAACGGGACGCGCGCAGTAGTCACCCTATACCGGGACGGGATGACTGTGGGTCGCGGTCCAGCGGTGGTGGCGATGACTGACTGCAGAAAACAGCTGCTGTAACGCAGCGGCTCATTCCAAGGGACCTGTCAGCTGTACTGCTAGCGCTACAGCTCTTGTGGTCTGTGGAACACTCCCCGTTGTAACTAGGGTAAGCGATGCGGGCCCAAGGAAAGACCGTGACGCTGGAGCGATACAAATACACCCGGCATCATCACTCCACGTGACTATCGGGAGCCGACGGGAAAAAATGTCATCGCTCGGCTCTCGTTTTCCCTGTCGCATTAATTTCGCGAAGCGCGTAAGGTTTTTCTCCCCGATTTATTTACGCGTCGTTATGTCCAAAAGATTCCATACATATTTTTGCCCCTCCGGTTTCTTTACGATGATTTTAAGTCTTACAGCTTCCGTGATCGCATTTCTTGAGCCTTTCATTCATGTGAACATAATGAACTACCGGTTGCATTTTTGTTCGAGCTGCACCCTTGTAGACGTTTAGTCCGGTCTTTCGCTTCGCCCCCCTGTACTCGGGAGTGCTGTCTCGGACCACCGCAAGTTTTTACAACCGTGGAAAATTTGGATTTGCATTTTGCGACGTAGCACACCGACATGGGTGTCTGCCGTGACCGGTTGGCTAAAAGAAAAAAAAAAAAAAATGTAGCACGCGGTGCCGCACTATGCGTGCGATCGGCGGTCGGCCCAAATCCAGCTCGTAGTTTGCTAAATAAATGCGGTCTCTGCTGAGCAGTGTCGCGCCAGATGTTTATACGTGAAAGCGCTTATATTTATGTATAGGTAATAGATCGGAGCTTGAAGCGTGGCGCTCTGCTGTTTCGTGCTTAAACGAATCTGTGATGTATTTTCTAAAGCAGGTTGTGTATGCGAAGCGCAAAGTGGTCGATGGTGACCCTCTTTCCGATCATCCGGAACCTCCTTTCCCGTATTGCTTCTTGTTTTTTTTTTTTTTAAGAGATTGGTGCACTGACGTTGTTGCAGGCAGCCCACGCTCAAGTATGGGGCCGCGTTGTCCCCTGTAACGAAGGTGCGCTGCACTAACCGGTCGCTTTGTAGAGGCGTGGTGGCGCTTGGTGGAGGTTGTGTCGTGTATGCCGTTAACAGTTTATGTATTCCGTCTCGCTAGTTACGCCGAGAGTCGGTGTCAGTCAACCGCACGCTGATAGCTTCGTAAGTGTACGAAGATCGTACACAGAGCCCACACACTTGCTCCGCCATAAACCGAGTGTTCACTGCCGCTGTATACTTAGCCGCTTCGGGGGCAAGAACGATGCTGAGATAGAGGACATCAAGAAGTCCGGGTGATCATTATCAACGTTAAAGCCTCGAGGCTATAAAGTCTAAATCATCCCGCAATTAAGTCTTAAGCTTTAGACTCGCATCTGAAGGGCGAAGCTTGTAGATGTGGCTAGACGCCGCGGTACCACGTGCTCTTCATTACTGGTTGTGCAGTTCAGCTACAGATAGCGGTAGTAATGCACGGGGCTACTGATACGGAGTGTAATGGCGGTTAAGCGCTGTACTAATATCGCTGCTGAGCTTTTTTTATTGCCCGCTAGATGTCCTTGCGTTTTCAGTAAGTCAATTCCCGACTTGTGCATGACCCTTATAGAGACATTGAGAACTAACTGGTGCTCGCGAAAACAGTGCCAAGTTGCAGCTATACCATGCCATCGGTGTTCTTTCCCACTCTCTGGAGGCGCGCAGGCTTTTATGTGTATGAGATAAGATGCCCCGGCCACCTCGACGGCCGGGTTGGCTTACATAAACTAGAGGAGCGTCACGTACCAGCTACATTTTTTCGTGTCGCGAAACAACTTTGTAAACTTTGTACACAAGCCATTTTACTGAACTTGTTCACGGAAAAGACAGGAAAACTGCAAGACTACGTAAATGATAAGCCGCATTTCTGTAGTGTGGGGCTCGTTTCTCCTAACGGCTTTCTGACCTGGTGCAATGATCAATCTTGTCGGAGCAGCCAAGGCCGGCTTCGATAGAACTCTCCGCGCTTTTCATGATGATATATGGATTTGTACGGTGCAGGTATGGCCAAAGAACGCCAACTCTTCGCCCTTTTCTAACGCAGTGAGCGGTCGGGTGAGCTGATAATCCGTATGGAAAGTTTATCTGTATATTCAGTTAACTATAGCAGGTTTATCAGGTGGTACTCGTCAGTTCAATCATCGGTACATCAACGCGGGAACATGATGAACGCAAGCCGGCCGCAACACCCGGGTAATTTTCGCATTATCGCGTCGCTTATTCCCACCAAGCTTCCCAGTCCTCGGTTCTTTGTTCTGAGCCAGCTCGACCAACGGGAAGTTTTTCAATACGCTGTTCTGGAGACTCCTTTCTGCCGCACTAGACAATTTCCGAAAAGTTATCCACGAACGCGTGCTTTAATTGCTACAATTTCGCCGATGTCCTGGCAACGAACAGCGTAAGCTTGTCGAAAGTACTTGTGGTGAGGCTCGTGTAATTGTGCTGTGTAGCTAATTTTAGGCCCACAGCTTACAACAGTCGCTAGAGGAAGAAATGGGATTGATGTATGTTTTTTTTTTTTTAATCAAGAAGTGGCAGCAGAGTTTGAAGTTTCGAAGGATGTTTGAGAACCTTTTATCTTATATTGCAAGTGTGCTAGATAGCCGCGTCGGTTTTACACCGGTGATGAACAAACGACGTAGGGTTGTTCTCTATAATAAATGCCCCCCCCCCCCCCCTTTTTTTTTTTTTTTTCTTGCGGGCTTTGTATAGTTCTTCGGGCTGGGTTTGGGCCGTTCTTTCTCACGTGGCGTTTCGCTTTGAAGCCGTGTGCGCGACATTCGCTGTGAAAAAAAAAATTGTTTGTACGCAAGGACCTTACGTGCGGCTTTCACAGAAATATCTGCGGCCACCCCTAGTCAGCCGTTGGCGCCCGGCGTTAATATTTTTTCCTCCCATGTTTTAAAGACAAGGCGACGTGGTCGCTGCTCGACGTGTACGATATTCTACTTATACATATTATACACATACATACATATATAAAGTATATATATATATATTATACATAATAAAATATACTTGCACGCGCTGCAACGTGACTGGCGCGTTATGTGATGTATAGCGTCATTTTTTTTTCTTTTTAAAGACTTGTATACTGTAAGAATAAAGTGACACGTGATTCGTGAAGTTGGACTGCTGAGCTGTGTGCGTGTGCTTCTTCGTCTCGCACTTCAAATATAATGAAGTGTTTAAGTGCACGTGCCGATTTTCGCTGTCGGAACAAAGTCCAGAGGTAGGTTCCTTTAAGCATGATTTGTTTCTGAACCTAAGTCATTGACACTTGTTAAAGGCGCTACGAGAAGCGTCACTAGCTCGCTTTCGAATTTTGATGAAACGTTTGCTCCGAACGTTTCCATATGTTTCGCCTGAAAAGAAAGGATGATTATGATTATTACAAATGGCTTCACTGTCAAGGAAGGAAGACTGCACCTTAAATTTCTTGAATTCTGCGTTGAAACCAGCGCCAGTATCAAGTGACGTCGAGAATTTTTTTAACGTATTCTCTCGTATTCGGGCCGTACTGTGGCTATAGAAAGATCGGGATCTACTAGGTTAAGCCTTCTGTCCTTTTAGAATGGAACTTATAGGTCCTCTGTAAAACATTCACCTACAGCCGAGAATCCGCTGTCGCTCAAAATCCATGACGTTAAGGCGAGAGCTGGTGCACAAACTGCAGGGTGGCGTCGGCACCTGCCTTATGCCTTGCATCTATCCAAGCTACTTCTCACGGTAAGAGCTTTTCAAGCGAAGCTTGTATTGCCTCATAAGTGTCGGCGGTGGTGGTGGTGGTGTCACGCAAAAAAAAAAAAGAACACCGCCCAAGCACTCCGTACAGATGGTTAACCAGCGAAGCTGAAACGTGCGGCCCCGGTGTTTAGCATTGGGTTAATCCCGACGCTGTATTGAAGCGTTTCTCAATTATTGGTTACATGTTTGTGTTTCTAGTGGAACGCAATCGCCAATGGCGGGCGGATGCTGCTAACCACGACGCCGAGCTAACTCGAGATATCGAACGCATGCGACAACGGCGAGTCGAGGAGACGGCGTTGCGGGCAGAGCAGCGTCAACGTGGCAATGGCGGGAACGCGTTCGCTAACGACGTCACTAACGGCGCTGCCGATGGCGCGCGCGCTTGGGTGCGACGTAGAGAAGGACGTAACTGACGGCGCAGCCAATGGAGACGTTTAGAGAAACATAGGACGAACAGGTTTTCGTTTCGCCTAGCCATATACAGCTTTCTCTGTAAAAACCCGCCCCGCACAGTTATTTGTGTCAAATGACCCATTGAGCGAAATGCAGCTCCACTAACCTGAAACATGGGGAGGTGCGAAGTATGCAGTGATGCACCGCTATTAGGCTCATACTGCCTTAAGCAATGGCAAACGCGGCCTACCCATTACGACGACAGAAGAGAAGTGAAATTCTACGCTGGAATGATGAGCGGCAACGCAGCCAGCTGTGGAAGACGACGACGAACGCGTGAGCAGTGGCACAAACGCGTGCTGAGCGCGAGCACGAAACGCTTGCTTCAACGCAGCCAGCTGTGGAAGACGACGAACGCGGGAGCAGTGGCACGAGCGCGTGCTGAGCACAAGCCGCTTGCTTACCGTGACGACGATTACGACAGGAGACGCCGACAGCCTGGGCGCATAAGGTGATTCGCACCTAAAACCCGGCTGCTCCCAGAGTAGAGCAGTTGCAGGGAAAGCGAGCCGGCGCCGGATCACGTGACGCGCGCGACCAATCAGGGTCGTTTGGTGTGTCGCGGGGAAGGAAAGGGCGTTGGCGCGCGCTCCGCCGGGCTTCCCCCGCCTCAGATCGCACCTCTTCCTTTTCACAACCACAATCTCTCTCTCTCTCAGATCAGTCTCGGCGACCGGATGGAAAAAACCGCGCGTGGTGCGTTCCGCCGAGGAGCATGCTGCGTTTGAGCAACGGCGCCGCGAACCCGCTCGAGAAAGGGCTTGTGGTCAACGTGCCGATTCTAGCGGGATTGCTTCCGAAAACCAGGCGAAACGTCAGCGAAGAGCCGCGGACCCCGAGTTGCGGGAGCGCGATGTTGAGTTTAGGGCAAACGAAGCGGAACGCCTGCGGCAGCGTCGTCTTGCCCTCCAGGAACCCGACAACGGTGGTGCACGCCTCGTAACTATACGGGAAAGTAGCAGGTCAGGTACGCACGCGACAAGCTGGTGATATTTTGCTATTGCAGAAGGATAATTTACTAAGACAGCCTATTTTAATGGCGGGCTTCGCCGTCTCTTAGTACTCGCAGAGCTCTGGAATTACTGCTCGGTGGTGATAATGTGGAGAACGGGAGGGTATGCGTATTCGCCGCCGTGACACAGCGGCCATATTGTTCTCTGCTGTCGAGCCGGGGGTCGTCGCACGGGCTCGATTCGAGGCCACGACGGTATAGCATTTCAGTGGACGTGGAACGCGAAAACGTCTGGACACTGGATGTTGTGGCCTGTCCTATGGCCTGTTCGTACGTATAACGCCGCTTGCATCTTGTGACACATTATTCAACAAAACTGTTGGGAACGTGTTTGCTTTGCATGCTGCATGTACTCGCCGAAGGAAAAAGAAGAGAACCACTACGCACGAATGATTACGTTGCTTCTGTGGAACCAGTAATGTACCAGGTATGCTATACATGTTTAACATCTATAGCATACCTGATCAAATTAAGCAGGCTAGGAGAATATTTGCCCCCGCCCCGTTACAAAGGCGATGCTAAGAAATCATCATCATTATTTTAGTCGGTCATTGCGATAATATGCCTCTGCGCACGCTGGTTGAGCTGAGCATCACAAAATTCTGCCGGAAAGGCTACGCCAATATTCTTCAAAGGGTAATGCGCTTATTGACCCTTTTCCCATCGATCCTGTGGGCGCTGCCATGTTTGATAACGTGGTGACGTGTCCATTGCTTGCCTCAGCTACAGTGGCTACCTCAGCTGCCTCCGTTGCTTCCGTGTTTACAATGCAAGCGCGTTACGCCGGTGCGGGGGAGCAGACCTCCGTTTCGACGGATATCGTAGACGGTGACTGTGTGGACGACACGAAGCTTTGGTCACAGATTTAGACATGTAAGCGCTTTCAGAGTACATTGTGTTTTGTCCAAACGGCGCGAGCCGCATATACGGTGCTTGTACTAAAGGTGGGGTTAGAAATGCATTCCAAGCTGTCCAAACTTTTCACTTATGAATTAAATCAGGATCAGTGTGCTCTTCGTTCTTTATTTGGCAAACATTTTAAAGCAGCGGCTTGTCATGTTTCTGACTCAGTAAAGTTCCTCGGTGTGGCCACTATCTGATTGTTTATTTTCAGCCTACTATCGCTTGCGGATGTGCTGTACTCGGTTGCGATAGATTTGTTCTTGCTGCGCACAAGGCTTGGAATGTCAATGTTCTCTACTTTGTGGTAGCTTGTAGCAATGACATATTATCGCTAGTCTGTCGCTTACTATGTGTACCGTCACGAAACGTTCAGCTTCCAACTCATGCTTCGGTACATTGATACAATTGCGCGCCCATTCACGTATTATTGATACGTTGGCGATAGAGTGGGCGTAAGTTTGCGTGCGAGTAGGGGTGGATGTGTGTAGATAACGTGCGAGAAACTTACTATGCCAGTAAGTTGCGCTGCTTCCTTTTGTAACGAGCGGTATAGTCACTCATAAGTGCCGACGCTCCAGAGTTGAAGTCCTTTCTTTGGAGGTTAGCGATACAGCGCTGGCGGATGAATTATCTTTTTTTAACCTCGAGGCAAGCCGTGCATCGCGAAGGGCTGGCAACACAGTCCCTTCGCAGCACAGGCAGGCCTTATGTAGCAGCAGCGGCACAGGTTGATTCCATTCCTTAATATGCGAATCACTATTTCTGCAGCTAACTATAGCACATGCACGTCTTCCCTCTATCGTATTTTGCTGCATAAATATGACACAGTGCGTTAGCGAACATCCAGTTCCATTTCTGACAGCTGATCGCACAGTAGCAGGGCAGAAGCAGTAATGGTTTCGTATTCGTGCACATTCGCTGAGACAACGTATGGCGCGCCGCCGAAAGCGCCATACATAGGAAACATTATCGGTAGTTATTAGTTGAATAAAAAATGATAAATAAATGGAAATGAAAGTGGATATATATACAGGGTGTCCCAACTATCATGTACCAAGATTTAAAAATATGCAAATGCCCGTAGCTGGACAGAATCAAGGTAATGTTGTTTGCCATCGCTTGGGGATACTCAGATTATTTTTTAATTCCGCCTAGTTACATAATTAGTGTTAATTAATTAATTAATTAATTAATCAACTTCTCAAATAGTATTATTAGATGAAAAGTGTCAGTGAGAAAATTGTAGAACAACACGAGAAACTCCCGATACAGCTTTCTGCTGCTCAATACGTGCTACATAAAAGGGTTTTTCCGAGCGTGAAAGAAGCCCGCGAATACACGCAATATTGCCTCGAGCGGCCAGTCGCGCGGCAATATTAACTACGCGTTCTAAGGCACCCTGATCTAGCTTCGAAAATTAAGGAGCTCCCCTTCGAGTTTTCATAAATTGTTTCTTTCCTGATTTCCTTTTTCCTTTGAGGTAGTTAGTCATAGCAGGTTTCTTTTCCGTTGCCGCCGCCCATGAGATTGTCTCAGCCCCTCCCACTTTGCGTTTGACGTTCTTTGCAGGCGTGTTACTGACCATACCGGTCGCATACTTGCTGGTAAGCTTCCTAGTTCTTTTCCTCCACTGTGATGGAGCGTTCTTCCTGTACAAATATCTGAACACCCTCTCGCAACCCATCTACTTTCTTCCACATTCCTCAGTCCAGAGGGCCCGTGAACGAGCGGAGAGGCACGGCCTTTCTGTTCCGACATGGGACTAGCCAACGGCGCGCAGGCCCCCCGCCTAGCTTCTCAGGACCTCAATAAAGTTGTTTACTACTACTACTCTGAGCTTCCCTCACTTAAAATCTTGTCCAGCCCATATCACCCTGCACAGCTTCATTAGTATAGTCTTCCCGTGAGCGCCCAATGCGAGGGGTCCCACTGACCTTTGGTTGCCATCGAGTCCTGATTGTACCCCTGACTTCAAGCAAACAACCGCATTTCCAAATGTAAGCCCTGGAACCACTACACCTTTCCACATACCCCGGAGCACCTCGTACCTATTGAAATCCCCATAGCCAGTATTATTCTTTATCAGCAGCATTATTCTTTTTTCCTATGTTTCCAGATTTCTATCGCCTTCGTTTATCCATACACAAATGTATTTGTATTATTTTACCCAAAGTATTTCATGGCCCTGTATTAACACTGCCTGTTCACTGTTTTCATTGAATGTCATAAAACCGGATTTTCTAATGCTACACTACACCACCTCGCAGCGCCATCTTTCGAGCAGCTGTGCGCAGTTCTGTTCTTAGCCACTGACGTCATGTTTTCCACCTGCTCGGTTCACGCATAATTGATACTGTGATATACTGCTGTTTGCTTAATTTGTTCGTAAATATCATGATTTCTTTCCCTGCGGAATGGCATTTCGCTACACTATATGGGGAAAACGTACTTTGAATGCGACATCCCCTCTTTCATAACTAATGATATGGCTTCACCGCATTGCGCTGTGCAATGCAGTGAAAACAGATGACGAAGTAACATTGGGCTTATGCGTCTAATGAAAACTTGTTCAAGAATAAAGTTACACGGTTTCAGTTACACTTTCTCACATAACTTCCACTGTGTCATGCTATTAAAAGCTCACTGTATTTGTTATTTTTTAGACACGTTGACACAAAGCGCGTGCGCGTTGTTAACTTCCGAATGCAATATAGGCCTTCACAACGTTGATGTATTTGTTTTTCATTTTCACTATCTTTGTACAACACGAACTCAGTCTGCTGAAAACTTAAAACGTGAGCGACGCGCGAACTATTAATGCACAATCTATAAGTATTTTGGCGTTCTTTTACGGTAACTTATAATCTTCAGAAGAGAGAGTTAGGAGTTAGTTGTTCTAGCTATTCTTTACGTATACTACATTGGTAATATCATTCGAAGTACCTGAATGGTGCATGTAAGTTGCACTACAAAAATTGGAAAGTATGCAAGTTAAAAAAAAATCGATAATACTGTATATGCACCACTGTGAATGCGCTGAGTGGAGCAGTAATATACGCTATAGAACTATAGTGCCGGGAACAGGAATCGAGCCGATGGGAAACCGTGGAGCAATTGTGGAGTTTATATAGACAAATAAAAGTCTATTTTTGAAAAGGCTCCGTGGGTGGTATTCTGCCAGGTACGCTCGATAAAGATAGGGGCTTGCGGTAGTCCGCCACTGAGAAAAAAGGTGTCCGAGTTAGTTGGGAAGTTGTAAAGATTTGCTGCTTCAAAACTGTCGGCACACATCGGATAGGCGGCAAACATTCAGCACCTTGCGGTGTTTTCAGTGGATAAGCTTTCTAGGATGTATGTACAGCGCCGCCGGGAAGTGCTTATTACGGCAGGCTTCCAGGGATTGGTATTTAACGCGATAGCGTTAAGGGCCCCGTGTCGCAGAAAATCCGGCGTTGGCGTCGGCATAAGCATCGGCGTCTGGCGTAAATAATCGTGCCAAACTACAGCATCCCGAACCACCCCGACCGGGCGGGCCCTTCGCGTGGCGCAAGGCGTTAGGGAACAAAAAATGAATTTCTCAAAGTAAAATCCGTCAGAAAAATCGCAAAGTAGGACTTAACCACAACCTACATACGTGATAGCGTCGGATTGTAATTTGAATATACGACAAAAAAAAAAAAACTTGATAAGCAGCCAGGGAACTTTGAATGCTATCGCGTTCGATCCAGTCTAAAGGCGAAGCTTAAGCGTCCTCCAATTCTGATGGTGTCTCGCTGTACTTTGGTTCTAGCCAACATTGAGGGGAATGTTGAAAACCGAGCCTTTCTAAATTTTTATCGGGCCTCATGTCGCAGAAAATACGGTGTTGGTGTCGGCGTCAACGGCGTCCAATAACGCCATCGCGTTCCACTCTTAAAGGCGAAGCTTTTAAGCGTACCCCAAGTGTTTTACCACCTTGTCACTATCCAGCGAGCATAAAAATTCAATTGTGACCGGCGCTTTGAACTAGTGTACACGCAGTTATTTAAAAAAAAGACATCCTAGGTGAATTCACCATAATCGGATGTATTGTACTTCCGCTCTTGCCAGCGACGACGCTGTGGTCGCATACGATTATCTCCTCTGTAGGCGATGCTATATTAAGGGGCAGGGAACTTTGCGGGTACGCTCGCCAAGTATATATTGTATGCCGTGCTTCAGTGATTCCGGCTCCCAACGCCAGCATTTCAACGCGTGACGCTTGATCAACGCTGCGCCGCCATGTTTCCGCGGCCAAACGACGACGTGCATTTAGAACTCAGCGGCACTCGCAACCGGATCTAGACCGCGCGATTTGTGTGCACGACACCTCTTTACGTACTCTTTGCGAACCAAAAGCCACACGAGCTCTTCTACAGCACCTGCATGGGCATATATTTGAGACTTAACTCTTGTCTTCTCCCTCTTTCATTCCAACCTCCCACTCCCCTTGTGTAGGGTAGCAAACTGGACAAAGACTATAGCTAACCTTTCTACCTCCCCCCCCCCCCCCATCTCTCTCTCTCTCTCTCTCTTTGTGAGCAGATGTGAAGCTATAGGTTTGAAGTGTCGCGATGGGACATTTAAAAGTGTCGATCAGCGCTCGCCGCAGGAAGCACCCTTGTTCCTTTTTAATGGCGTGCTTTGACTCAGACAGAAGCGTCACAAGGCAAGCAACTCAACGATGCGAAAGTGAACTTTATATAGTCTTGGCTCGTCAACGAAAGACTCCTTTAGATTGAATGCCAGAGTGACTCACCGGAAGGAAATAAAATGTTTCTAAGAAGCAACCGCGCGCTTTGTAGGTGCACCCTCCAAGTTGCGCCAGCACCGGCTTATTTACGGAGGGGGAGAGAACGGATCGAGTCCCGTTATAAACGGACCAGGGCCGTGCCATGGCACGTGTGGAACGTTGTTTGCGGCCACGCGAGCCTTTTATTTTTTTTTCTCGCTTTCTCATTTCATGGCAGGTCAAGATGCACGGTTCAACGCTGACCAGCGGCACTGAGAGGTACGCTTGTACTATCGCGAACCATCGTAAGCGTGTCGACGTGAGTCCATAGTACTGTGCAGCACTGTCTAAGCTGCTGTGCGCCGTTACCGTGTTGCCAAGGTATCTGCTGGCATTCCTCTACCTTGTTTCCCTGCCTTCTATACGTGCAGCTTGTCTCGAAGAAACGCGCAGTAGCTGAAGTGTCGGAAGGACGTGCTTACGTGCGTACGTATCTATCTTCTAATCGTGGTGTACTGTCAAAATTTATCCTTTTCTGATAAGGCAACGTCAGGAGAATGATGGACTGGTAAAATGAGATATAACAAGAAAATGGCTCTAAGAAGGTGCTTATGGAGCACAGGATGCGATAGGATGGACGCACTCTTTGCATTTGACCGGCTTAGGCCAGTACTGCACGCATCTACGCTCCGGTGAGGCGGCTCGACGCGGACTACTTCAGAGCCTCGGCCTCTATACGTTTCCCCGGTAACTGCGCAACGCTCTTTCTTTTTTTTTCTGTCCCTAATTTCGTTTCGCCTTTTCTTCCCAACCGCGGGTTCGGAGGTATTCCCGGCGGCAGCAGCGGCGTCGGCGTCGGCAGAAGCCTATACACACAGCTTTCGTCGAAGCAACCTATAGTTCCAACCCGCGCGCGCGTTGGCGTTCGGCGATGGCGGCTGTGGAGACACACGGCCTGAGGCCCTACCACGCCTCCTCCGATCCCGGCCGCTTTCGGGAAAGAAAGGAAGCGGTGGCGGGCGCGAAGGAGAAGCCCGCGGGAAAAGGCGGGTTTGAGCCTGCGCGCGCGCACACACACACGCGCGCGCGCACGCTCGAGCACGCTGCGGATGTTCGCGTCGTGGGCGGAACGACCCGGGAGGCTCCCCAGGCGATTTGGGGCCGCGGACCAATCAGAGCCGTCACTCTCGAGGGAAGAGATGTAACGGGCAGGCCAGCCGCCGCCGCCATGACGCCGCTGCGCTGCGCTCCTGCGCGGCGCAGGCTGCTGCTCTCTCTAGCCGCCGCTGCTCCTGCAGCCGCCGCCGCCGCCGCCAGCCGGAGTGGCGTAATGGCAAAGCGAAAGGGAGGGGGAAAAAAGGTTCCAGGGAACTATGTGTAAGGAAACCGAAGGGTGGCCTGCCTGGCGGTTGCTGTGTACCGTTGTAAAGCGGAGAAAACAAGGAAGGAAGGAAAGGTTGTGGAAAGGCAGTCGAGCAAAACGTGAAAACAAAAAATAAATAACGACCAGGTTTCCTCGCTGCGCGCGCAAGCAGCGTATATACGGGTCAGAGCATGGCGGGGGTCAGCGAGGAAGATGGCGGACGCTTGACAGCTTCATCGCCATTTGGACACGGGTCATTTAGCGGAGCGCGCGGCCGTGCGGCCGCTTTGCCTTTTCCCGCGCTCTCCCGCTGGCTCGCTGCCTGGCTGACCCTGTGTTACGTTGCCAGCCCGCCCCCTGTATAGCTTGGCCAGGTGCCGCAACGCCGCTGCGTGCACGCTCGACGTGAGCCCAGATTTTCCTTGGTGTTGTTGTGCGTGGTTTCTCCACTCCCGTACAAGAGCGGAAGCTCGTCGGCCGGCACTAAGGGAGTTGCGCAGTGGTCAAGCGAGCGTGCTGGCGCGGGAGGTTGACGTCTGGCGCGGTGCCGGGCGCCGGCGGCTCGTGAGTGAAGGAGAGCGCGCGTGGGCGCTGGTCCGAGCCCGAGCGCCGTAATCCCATTCACGCGCGGGCCCTCTTCTCGAGTTGCTGCCCAATTAAGCGGGCTGAATGCCGCGCGGGGCGGAAGGCGGAGGGGGGTGCCGTGAAGACTCCTTCCGTTGGTTTGGGCGCGAAAGACGGCGCTAGGTCGCGACCTTGCTTCGTTAGGGAGTCTTGGCGCTGATTTTGGATCGCACCCTCTTCTTCTCAATTAGACGTTTGACTCCCTTCTCCCTTTCTTCCGTTTCTTTTTTCCTGCTTGGACGCCGTCTCGATAGCGAATAAACGCCAGACACAAGTACAATAATGATGCATTTGAGAAAGAGAGAGAGAGGCTTGTAATAAACAAAAAAAAAAACGAAAAAAAAGAAGAAATTACGTGAAGGAGACAAGCCTCTATTCCGCGGCAGGAGGAGGAGGAGAGAAAGAGAAGGCAGGGATGTTAACCAGAACTGCGTCTGGTTGGCTACCCTACTCTGGGGGACGGGATAGAGGGAATAGAAAGAAGGCAGCGTTTTGGGAGATGGGGATGTGGAGAAACACGGGAAGTGAGGTACCGGTAATTACGGTAAATAAGTAAAATAGGGCTACATGTGTGCGCTGGAGATGTACACTCATTATGCATCCATTCCTACTATCTATAGGCATTCTCACAACATTGCAGACACGTTTAGTAAAGCGATGAACGAGGCTATAGTTAATGCACGTTCATGATTGTGTTCATGTGACGCTTCGTCCTTTTTTGTCTCGTGGTTTTTCGTTCTTTTAGTGTTAAAACTCGGCGCAACACAATCATGGTCTCAGACAAGGTTGGGGAATGGTATAAACAGTTCTAGAGCCAGAGTCGTAGGCCACGTTCAGAGAGGGCAGTTTATATAGCTCTAAATATAGGGAGGCTGCTACTAAAAGCGTGATATTGCGTATAAGAAAAACTGTGTATGTCGAATATTCCATGCCGCCTGCGGGATTAGGATTGTAAGCAACGATTAAGCAAAGCATGTCTCAAAATTGAGATCGCGAGACTTTCAGTTCGAGACTTTTCGACGTCTTGACAGATACTGATACCTTGGGATACAACTAACTTCTATGATCCTCATAGTGAGCCACAGGCCAGCTACCATTATGGGTAAAGGCCAAGCGACAAAAAATTATCTGAAGCTGCTTTGACTAGCATATGATATTCGATGAAATATAAACATATAGGAGAGCCTCGATCATAATGTGTGCCTCTCCTATTTCACAAATCGTGCATAACGTTCTGGTGCATGGCTTTGTCGATGTATACCTGATACTTTCTTTTTTTTTTTACATTTCAGCACACTTAAAGAAAGAGAAAAAAAAACACATAGGTTTTATCTGGGCTTGTTTTCGCAGCTACGATACGTGGCTATAGGCTGAGGCTAGCAGAAAGAAATTTTCCGATCAACTAAAATATTATAATTAACTTCCTAAATATTGCCATCAGGCCACATATCGCACTTGCGAAATTGAAGGCGAGTAGTATGTACTGAAGTCATGTTTACTTAGCGCAAATACTAAGACTAGCATCCCGTTCTAGAAATCTCAAAACGAGAAACTTGCAGTGACAAGATGCTCGTGTCATATAGCTCGTTGAGTCAAGGAAAGACAGACAAAAAAGATCCGATCAGCGCTAAGATAGAAAACGCATTACCCTGCCCCACCAACCTCCTTAGACTCGTCTGACGTAAGCCAGACAGCGCTTCATAGCTCGGGACGCGGCACCTCTTTGTAGTATAGAAACAGACTCTCTTCCTTCTAGACGAAACATAAAAAAACAAAGGTTACAAAAGCTAACCAACGCTTAGCCGCGCG
>NC_051157.2:99279230-99391729 GCF_013339745.2 Dermacentor silvarum
GGCTTTGACGCTCGAAAACAATGGAAATGGCACGGTGGCTCCGGTCGGCGTTTGTTTGTGGGAATGAAAGAATTGAAATGCAGGGTGTAGCGCGGCAACATGGCACGTCAACCTTCAACTAATGACCGTTTCTGGAAGCAATGTAAAATGGTTGCATCAAAAGAGAGTCGCCAAGAGTAGGATTGGAAGGGCAGATTTTACGAAATAAACAGAAACGGCGAGGTCTTACGACGAAGTGAAAGGTTAGGCACAATAAGATATAGGATTTCAATTAAGTTACGCTTGCTGTGCACGAGTGGTTGGATAAAATAAAACGTGTGGTACGGTTCTGAATGGCTTCTATGCTGAAATCAAATGATCTGAGATTAGATGATTTCCAATGGCAGATGCATATTCAAGCATGAACCTAACCAATGTATTATAAAGCAAAATTCTTCAGTTGGTGGGAGCTAGACTAAAATTACGTTTCATATAACCAAGAGTACAATTATAATTGTCAGGACAGCTTTTGAGAAATATAGATGGCAAGGTATAGGTATAAGTATAGAAACCTGGATTAGGGGAACGTTATTGCAATCGTATTTAGTTATTGGAAAAGGTCAAGAAAATCGTATTTTTGAAAGCAACTTCACTTGGTTTCATTCTCCTGGAGTATAAATCCTTTCCGAGATATTCATAATTAAATTTGACCCTCAGTCAGCTGATTTCTCATTCAGGGGCGTGGATCTCGACACGTCAGGTTGCGCGGGACCGTCAACGGGAGGCAAATGAAAACACGTCAGTCGTTAATTGTTTTTCGCCAGCCGATTGCAGGAGCGCAGCTGGTGTACCAGCTTCGCCCAGCCTGCAAACAACATGCCATACGCAGTCGTCTACGTCACAATGAGGGCTTCACGTTGTGTCGACATCCATGCTCTTGGATGGGAAATTAGCTGAACGAGTCTCACATTTGGTGATGAATATCTCAAAACAGAAGCGCTGCAGGAGAATCAAGCAAAGTGAAGTTGCATATGCGATCGTCTTCAAATTTCGAATTAAACTAATACCACAATCACGATAGCTAGAAAATTAATTGCAAAGTATTTGTTAATTTTGTGTTTATTAGCCCTAATTTGTCACAACAATCGTGTCTGCAAAAGCAAATAAACCGCCCGTGCAAGCAGGTTTTGCGTATAGCTATAGCATAGCGTTTTTATTAAAATTACTGTTCATTCAACTTTGAAGACGCTGAATAATTTGTCGGCTCAGAGCTTCCAGTCTCAAACAATCCCACAAGGCGTGTCACAGTGTTGGCCTAGCACCGGTGGAATGGGTTCTGCATGTTACTGCTTGATGACCGGATGACACTGATGGCGACACATTTCGTTTTAGAGTGTCCCGCATTCGTTGCGCAGCGCGCATTGCTAATTAAGGAATATGGACTTATTGGACTGCAATGTGCGACCCTTGACGATTGCCTATTTCCAAGGGGGTGCGCTTCCCGACGTGACCAGGCCCATCGAGCCCTGCCAACTTTTCTGAAGGACACTGACTTGGCCTCCCGTTTATAGACATTATTTGTATTGTGTTTTGGTCGGTCTG
Organism: Dermacentor silvarum; assembly: GCF_013339745.2. Taxonomy (NCBI): domain Eukaryota; kingdom Metazoa; phylum Arthropoda; class Arachnida; order Ixodida; family Ixodidae; genus Dermacentor; species Dermacentor silvarum. The sequence goes on from NC_051157.2 coordinate 99,280,812, forward strand.
TGTCTCCGTCATTTCTTTATTTCTTCTTTTCTTTCCTAATGTTTTCATTTCCTCTATTCCCTCCTCCTGAAAGAGTAGGCAGGCGTTGTGCCCCTCTCGGTGGCAGTTGTCAGCTTGCTCCCTCCCTATTTCCTTCGTGTTCTTGTGTTATATGTGTACAAACCAAGTAATAATAATAATAATCGCGACAACTGATACGGTTGGTGTATACAGTTAGGTCTTGATACGGTTGTCGGCATACTTGAAGAGCTGGCCACCATGCAAGCTACGCTCTTTTCTCGTATAATATCAACTAGAATCATTGATGATACGTGTTTCATTCCTTCTCGATTCTGCTCTATTTCAATCTCCTAATGTTACTTACACCACTTAGTCGCTAATTGGGCGCCCTGTTTTCAAACAACCTCTAAAACTTCGCTTCAGAATTTAAGCAACTTGCAGAAAGATCCGGGCCGGAGTAGAGGGTCCGCCGATAGAGGGAAGGGTTTCCTAACTATATGGCATCTACACTCTTCCGTCACGCCATCGCACGCATGACAAGTGCACGCATCCCCGACTACATACACGACTTTTGACGATGCAAACGTCAAGCGTGCGTATGTGTGCGTGCGCCGCGGATCATGTATGCGTGAACGCGCTACAAACAGTGCTCCCGTCACGCGCGCGTCGTGGAATTGCGCGCGTAATCCCAAACGGACGGACGGATGGACGGCGCCAATCTCGCTAGGCATGTGTGCGGAGAGCGGGGATAATTGGATCCAGTTATACGTGGCCCCTCGGAATGCACGAAAGAAGGCGCTGCTAACGCCCCCACCCCCCTTACTTGGTGAAAACGCGGCCCATTCTCCATGCGGCCTTAGCTACAAAGCAATGTTTGCACCAGGCCGCACGGGGAACGCCGAGCGTGCCAAGTTTGGGCACGGAAACCGAGTTTGAGGAGAGTATAACTCGGGAGAGGGCGCTCTGGTCGGGCGTTCGTACGGGTTTCTGCTCCGGTGCGGCGCATGCCACCACGGCGTTGCCGATTGGAGATGTGAAGGTGGGGGGCACCCAGCTAATTAGCTTCCTGACGAATAATTAATGCCGACTTTCTCTGGCCGCTCTCCGGAGGTATGCAAATATGGCCGCCGCCGTGGAACTCGTGTATATAGTTAGCCCCAGCCGCCTCAACCGCGCGTTCCCTAGCAAGCTATGTATATAGTGCAAAGACACGAAGAAAAGCTTGTATATATACCCTCGAATCTGCAGCGGGTTCGTTGATTCTTGGTTTGCACGTGAACTGTCCACAGCACCGCCGTGCGTCCATGGTCGTGTCTGTGTGCACAGGCACGACATCTGCATCGCAGATATCGTCGAGCGCGGCGACACCGCGTTTTTGTTGGTTTTGTCCGCGGTGTTTGCTTTTCTTTCTCGTGTTACTCTTCTTATTCTCTTCTTTTAGGAAGGTTTTAGTGGAGCAGGTGGTGCGATTTATTAGTGCTTGCGCCCCGCACCGCCTGTGTTCGCCTTCGATACGGTTTCTTCACCAATGTCTTTAGTGTGTGTGATCATGGCTGCCGCTAAGCTGCAGCTGAAATGCAAATCGTATTACACTTAGCCAGAGCCAGATAAAACTGTTTATTCATGTTTAGTTGTCGCTTGTTTGAGAAAAAAAATCCCGGACGGTTTAGCGTATCTATGCATATATAAGCCTAATGTTTCAATTAAGGTGAGAACATGCCGACGAAGTGTTTTGTTCTCGTAATATTATTAAAATCAGCTCTGATATTCTTGAGATACGTTAAAGAATTTCTGTCATGATTTGTTCTTGTAATTCCTTGTTCAGCTTCGTTGACAATGAACTACACCATGTACCAATGTTTTGGGGTTCATAAATGTTGACAAATGGACCATAATTAAAAAAAAAGTAATTAACTAAAATATATTTGTTATTTGTGCCAGGCATTTGTACCTTGAAAACCAGATACGAATGCCGTCCCCATATACCGATACTCTGACTGACGTGCGGGTACGACCGTGGACCACCTAACTTCTGACCATCTAGCTGTTTTTGAAAGACCAGCCATACAAGTGGTGGAAAAGAAGGGAGAGGTGAACATTCTCTTGTGGGTGTAGTTGATCAAGACCATGGTAACAACATCCATGCTGTCGGGAGCATCGTAGCACACACACACAAAAAAAGAAAGAAACAGAGGATTCTAGAAATAACGAGGGGTGACTAACGACGTATACAGCAGGTATATAGAGGAGTCAGTGCGTTAAATGAGCTACAATCATTTGTCAGTCGAACGCGATGCTTCTGACCACCGTTCTAGATATTAGAATCCGTGTTGCTCGATCCGTGTTGGAAACGCGCGATGGGTTATTAAAATGGTCACAACTGTGGAGAGGATGGAATTCGTAAAAACCAACAAAAGGCGTCGATGTTCTTGAGCAAAACAAAGTGAAAAGGACAGGGCAAAATTAAGGAGTCTATACTTCTCTGCACACTATACACACGCACAACTACATTCGCACTGGTTACGCACATGTTGAACGTAAATACGGACGAGACCAGTCGTTAATACGAACGATGTTGCTACGCAGGCGTATCGCGTCAGGCAGGAAGCAAAAGAACAGCCCGCGGAACAGATAAAGTCGCAGCTTCGTGTCCTCGTATACACTCGCACGATCGCACGAAAAATGGTCCTCAACGAGGCACATACATGCAGTTGCCCTTTACACTTTGTTGTTGGTGTCGGCGTTTGCTTTTCCTGGTGTTTCGCACCTCTCGTTTGGTTTACTTGCCTCTTGTTCTTCTTAGCCTTTATTTTCGCCTGACTGACAGGCCTGGGCCAAACGGCCGAAGTGCACTCGTGCCTGGCGACCGTCCAGACGACCGTCTTCCGTCTTTTTCTGCAGCGTCTCTATGCTGTCAACGGAGTTTGTTGTCTTTTTTTTTAGCTTCCTTGTTCGATTAGTTATCCTTCACGAAGTGCTGTTCTGTACTATTAATATTGTTCGGCCCACTTTAGTCTTCACTAGGTGTCATTCGTCTTCCTTCTCCTTCGTGACCTTCCCTTGTCCTGAATGTCCAGTCGCTCCTTAATTTCCTTCCTTATCCAAGCGAGCGGAAGCACGGTTAGACCGCATCGGCGGGAGTTACGAATCGGTCCTATACGTGGTTGCTTTCGACGCCACAAGGTCGGGGTTAAAGTGCACGGTCTCTAGTCTCCTTTGGAAAAGACCAAGTTTACATGAACCTAAAGGCGATTCCCACTCCTCAACCATCAATACACTTTTTTTCCTGAATGGGATGCATTAAGGCTAAATAATAATAATTAAACAAGTCTTTTAATAAAAACGCAGCCCCGGAACTCTTCTGGAGACTTCGACACCAAACAGTCTTGCTTGATTCAAATAATAAACGTTTTCCCATGCAGGCAGCGTTGAAGAAAAGCTTGGTGCTCCTTACATACCAGATGATTCATTGATCTTTCACGGCTCTGCGGACATATAATAAATATTGATACACTTATACGAATTATTTACTTTCAATGGATAGTTGTTTGTTGTGTTCTTTGTGTTTGTACCGGCGGTTGCAGCCTGGCAAGCAGGACAGAACTACACACATTTTTTCTCACTAGCACTGTTTGTATACGCATGCACGCGATGTCTGACCAAGTGGTCTAGAAGTTATATCACTCAAAAGATAGCCTCGGAATCCCCGTTCTTACCTCTCTGGTTCTTTCCGTAAGCATTAAATTACGCCAGCGGGCATACTTGGAAGGTCTTTGCTCTGCAAATTTTCAGAAAGAAGGAGGACGATGAGGACATTATTAGCTGCAAGTACGTCTAGCCTTGCGAGGCCTTCCGCACGGGCGCGGCCTACGATGAAAGTGCGGCTGATTAACAAGTCGTTGAGGGAATCAGCGTTTTAGAAGCGCAGCGCGACACAGGCTAAAGAGACAACGGCTCACCACGTGGTATGACGGGACGCAAGGGGGCAGGCTTGGACACATCCAGCGCACGCCATTCCACTGGCCCGCTCCGCACGACGCTTTCAGTTATGTCTGCTGAACGCTGCCAAACGCGAAGGAAAACTATGTGTGAACAAATGTGCCTGTCGGCACAGAAGCGTGGCGGTTTGGGCGACATTGTACTGCCTAATTTAAGCGCACGGAGTGCACGAAAAATGAGGACGAAAGCGACGGCTGTCTCTTCCTTTACACCTTCATTTTTTCGTGCACTATACCTATACAACAAATTATGTCTCTCAGTACTTTTCGGGGGGACATTTTAAAAGAACAAACAAGCTAAGTTTGACACGCATGACGCAATGACTTTGCTACACAACGCGAATGCGCTCGAAGATTCGCGGGGATCATCTTGTAACAGCACTTCAGATCTCGCGGTTCAACGCCATGCTCCGTCGCTGACCGGGCGGAAGAAATTTTCTCTTTCTTCCTCGCTCCTTGCTCCCGCTGGTGTTGTATGTTAGCACGAGGTGACAGGTCGGCGAGAACACACGTGATGCACTGAGCTCCTCTGCTCTCTCGTGGCATGACGTAGGAGGATCTCAAGCGCGTTCGCCAAGCCACGCGTATAGGACATTTCTCGAAGGATCGATACGAGAGGAGAGAGAGAGAGCACGCGAGCGCGCGGTTGGCCGTTTGTCACCGTGCTCGCTTTCTCCCTCTGCTGCGACTCAAGGGCACCGCGCCAAATACTCGCCCCTGGTCAAAGTTACGGTTGCAGCGCGGACCAGCTGACGACCGAGGCGAAACTTGCGCTTCTGCATGACTATTTGCCTTCTCGGAGAAACGTGGCAGCGTTTAGCCGGTTAGCTGAGTTTTAACTTTAACTTGGCTGTGGGTAGGAGTAGCATTCACTAATCCCTGCTACTATCGTATTGGAATGGCGGACTCAGCCATGTGCCCTGAGTGCAAGTGTGAAGAGAAGACCATCGAGCATCTTCTGTGCCACTGTTGGGAACCTGGCCTCACATCTGCCCAGAAAGCTATTCGAGCTCTTCTTCAGTACGTGAAGGCGACATACTTGAGTGCTCGACTGTAGACATGCTGCACCTAGCTTAGTGCATGTGAAAGTGCGACCAAGACTCGTGTCTTCTCTCTCTCTCTCTCTTTCTTTCACTCCCCATACCCCCTCCCCACGTGTAGGGTAGCAAACTGGACTAAATCTGGTTAACCTCCCTGCCTTTCCTTCCTCCCTTCTCTCTCTCTCTCTCAACGGAACGCAAGAGTCAAATAGTAAGTGAACGTAGACTGTTCAAATACCATTACAGAAACCTCGCAACGCTTGTTTCGTGCCAGGAAAAGACATGGTTTAAGAGAAAATCGCGTCCGAAGGGTTCGCATACCACTGGTGCGATTCAAACTGCCCGCCTCCGAGGGGGGAATCGTGACGTTGCATACGCCATCACTGACCTTTACTTTACAATTTTTTTTCTACTGAGTGATACTCACACCCGCCACCTCGTTCAAGTTGGGTGTTGTATTACAGAGATTGCGGAGTGGTCAACACATCCAGACAAGTCGCTAAAACACGACATTCACGTATCGTTGCGACCACTTGATTTGTTTAAAACAAGGCCACATACTTTATGTGGTGTACTCGAAATACAAACTGGCAATAAAATTATAGTGTGACTGCGGTGAACGGAGGGTGCGCCAGTCACACATCGTGCCAAGGACATGGGCATTCACTGATTTAACTACAGCGCAACGTCGACAGTGCAGGGGCAAATGCTTCTGTACATCGTCAAAAAATGCAGAGCAGCATTTACGACTGTGCTATCACCACGGCAGCAATGGTCTTTAAACATTCACACGCCGTAGACGCACATGTAACCACGCAGTGCTTAGCAGACGACGTGCGTCGCAATCCCCACTATCCGTTGTTCAATCAGTGTCCGCCAGGCGGCGACTCTGCTCGATCTCGCGGCCAATAACATGTGTTACCACACGACCCCGACCTCCTCTTTTCGGGATGTAGCCAGCCTGCTGCAGCAAATAGGCGCGCACGTTGCGAACTGATCGTAATAAAGGATGATCAAATTAATTATTTATTGCGCTCTCAAGGAACTGATGTTCCATATAAGTAAAGAAGTCAACAGATATCCACTTAAGAAATAAACTAAAACGTGCGAAAGATTTCGAGTCGCGGGGACGTGGAAGCTTAAGTATTCTTGATAGGGCAGTCTAGTATTCTTATTGCGCAGACAATGCGAACTTATCTTTTCCCATGAAATCATATATCAAGTAGGAAGCCGGCATTTTCCTTTTATTTTGTACGCTCTTAAGTTTAGATTATTTTAAGGTTGCAGGTCAACAGACGATTAGGCATGAACTTTCAGTCATCCTTTCGTGTACTCCTCGCTGTGTTTTGCTAAGAAATAGACAGTCCACCGTAAAATGCGTCTCTAATATCGCGGAATTATCGTTTTGGCACCGTTGTAGCGGCTGCGCTGTGCACAAGCTTTTGAACTTTAATAATTTCTCGTACCAGCGTTGTTCTCTCATACAATAATTTCACGGTGGAAACCATCGGATGAAATTACCGTTACTTCATTATACATGCTAATTTGCTAATTCGAGTGCAACCAATTAAAACATGTGACGCGAAAATAAATCTTTGCGTTCACGATGGCACCTAAGGCAAGTGGCCTCGTCTTTGCCAAAGCCTCACGGGAAAAGTCGTCGAAGCCGTATTAGAGTAGTACCATGTTTGTCTGCTTTTGTTTACGCCTTTGCTCATTAAGTGCTGTTCCGGGCTTGTGAAATAATGAGAAACGCTGCTGTCGTTGCACAGTGTGATTCCGAGAGCTTCTAAACATCGTCTGTATTTCAGTCCAAGAAAAAAAAAAGAGAAAGAGAAAAATAAGGAAGAGAGAGAAAAATAAGGAAGAGAGAGAGAGAGGAAATGTCAGAAGTTTGAAAGCATTTTGAACGAAAGACTACATGAGACTACTTTAATGATGACAGCAAATGAAGCAAACTGTTTGATGCGCTTACGAGTTACGGGGAACAAGCAAAACGAGTGAGCGAGACTGTCGAATCAGTTTCGTCATCCGCACCAACGATCGCTTCGTTGCGAATACCGCGCTTTAACTGCTGCGTTTCCGAAAAATTAACTTCCCCCGTTGCTTGCGCGCCTAAATAACGCACTCCATATTAGTTTCCTTTTCTTTCCCTAAACAACTTCCCGAAGGGGACAGATGTTCGCCACCTGCGAACCGACTCTCTCTCTCCTCTCTGTCCCTTTTGCTCTTTCTTCTCCTGGTAAGGGTGTTTCACTGCATGATTACATTTACTGCGGGGAAGCCCCTTTTCTCTCGCTGCGACGTACCTCTTTTTGTGAACGAAACGGACACTAGCCCTGCGCGGTCAGAGCGAGTACCGGCCGATGCGAAGCGTTACAAAAGCCATTTCGACGCCCACCCTCGCGACATCCTCGCGACGCCCACCCCCGTGCCCCCTCTCCCGACGTCGCATTAGTGCCGACAATTTCGAAAGTTTTGACTCGAACAGCGGCGAGGAGGGGGCACCCCGGTGATTCTTGCTCCTCGCTCTCGCGTGATTCCGCTCATCCCCTGTAATGTCGACGCGCCCACTCGCTGCCAACCCTATCGCCTCGGGCGGCCCTTGCACGCGGCAGCGTTCTCTCCTAGATTTCGCGCGAGAACAAACAGCAAAACTCGGAAAGCGAAAACAATAACGCGGCGGCAGAGTCCACTTCGCTCTGTGCGGTGCTGCGAAAAGCGGGACGTGGAAGTACGGTGGGTGGTTGGCTGCTGGCTGGAGCAGGCGAGCCTTGTTTCCTTCTTTAATTGCGCGCCAACTTGTTTCTGCTCTTGGAAAGCAGGCTTGCCCAGCACCGCTGGCGCGGTGGAAGAAGGGTTACGAGAAAGAGGGAGAAAGAAAAGAGAGAGAGGGGGAAAGGCAATGCTTCTGAATGCCTCGGCAACGTTTGGGTCTGCGCGCCTGCGCGCGCACGCTCGGCTGCGTCTGCTTTCGGCTGCGTTGGTAGGGAAGGGGTTAGAGCTGCTATTCTGCTCCTGCTGCTTAGCTGATGTTAGCTGCGGCGGCTGCTGCTGCTGCTGCCTGCCTGCCTGGCCTGCCTGCTACTGTAGAAGCAACGGCAGTCGCGGCAGCAGCAGCAGCAGCAGCAAGGGAAAGCGGACTCCGGCTTGCGTGCGCGTCGAGAGCTCGTGGCGCTTTCCCCTAGCGCGCGCTCGCGTGTCGGCTGTCGTCGTCTTCGCAGCCGGGCCCGCTGCCGCGCGGCTCTGGGACTAATCTGGCGAGTCAGCGGCACGGAAAACTGAGGCCCGCTGTCGCGTGCAAATGGAGCTGGCCTTGCCTCGGCCGCCCTCTCTTTCCGGGCCCGCTTTCCTCATCACCACCGCTGCAACAGCGTGCCGCTGGGTCTCAGATGAGAGGGGGGGGGGGGAGAGAGAACTAGCGCCAGAGCCGACTGGCGCTGACGGCTAATTTGGACGGCCCGGACGCCGCAGAGAGCAGCAACGGTGGCGAGCGTGGCACGGGCGTCGATCGACGACGAGGCGAGCCCCAAGGGGTGACCGCGCGCGGTCGAGATCGCGGTGTAGAGAGCTGGCGGAGGCGTTGGATGCGTTTGCCGCTGCTGCTGCTGCGAGGCCAACCGGCGCGGCTCGGTCTGTGGCCTACGCCGTTCGCACGTTTGTGCTTTCTCGTTTGGCTGTCGAGCAGTGTAGTCTGTCCCTGAAATCAACCTCGTATTAAGCTTCTGTCACTTACATTTTGTTCTTTCAGGTATCAGCGTTACGTTATGCGGCCGTAACGTGAACTATCATTTTTGTAGCAGAGATACAAAAACGTGTTGTCTTATTAAATAAAGATATCTAGTCACCTTACATTGGTGATGGTTACTCCTTTTTCACGTGCATAGCAGTAATAAAAGACGACTACGTAAGATAGTAGGTTTTCATGCTTTTGTTTGTGGGCGTGCGTGTGTGGACGAACGCGTGTGCGCAGGAATGTGCGCCGTGGTTTGCGCGTCTGCCGGTGCGGGAGGGGGAGAGGAACGAATAAACATTTAGAAGGTAACGAAAAAAATTATCGAGTTTAACGTTCTTAAACTGAACTGTGGGTTTATGAGGAGGGACGCCGTAGTGGATGGCTTCAAGTTAATTGTAACCACCTTGGGTTTCTTGATAACGAAAGAAATCCAACTAAACTTCATTCTTATAGCGGCTTGCGTGTTAGCACTGAAAGGCACTAACGAAGATGATTATTTTATCTTTGCGTCCACGTGTTAACGTTTTCTTAAAATAATATAGTTATCTCACACACACGCATATATATATATATATATATATATATATATATATATATATATATATATATATATATATATAGCTCAACAATTTTAGTGCAAGCAACACACTCAAACGTTATGAGAGAGTATATCGGCTGTGCTATATGGGATCGACAGCCTCGCTTCAAGCTCGCCACGTCGAGGCCGGCTGCCTGGTTCTGCGTGCGGTCGGCATCGGTTTTACTGCAGTTAGCATTCTTTGCCTACAGCTCGTACATTGCGCGTTTCGGCGGTGTCTCTTTCGGTTCTCTTTAGTGGCCTCTGAACCGGATCGCGCGATGAGAAAACAATGGCCATGCGTAATCAAGTAGCATATCTCCAATCACCAAAGTACGCGGGCACCGCCACTTGAATGCTAATGGCATGAGCGACGGTAAACATCCTCAAAGGATGGACTTTGCTTGAATTATTTTGTTAGAGTATACATTAGTTTCGTTCGTTATATGTATCAGACCTTGAAATGATCGATGGCTGCAGTTACGACAAGTGTTTGTATTCTTCTGGATGTCTTGCGAATAAACTCAAGCGCATGTAATTTCATTCAGAACGTCCTTTCGCTAATGGGAGCACATGTCCGCCCGTTTTGATTGCATGGTGTGGTATGACCTTTCCAAGTAATAAAATAAGCTAAACTCTGGGCCTTTACGTGCCAAAACCATGATCTGATCATGACTCCGGATTAATTTTGACCACCTGGGGTTACTGAACGTGCACCTAAATATCCCCAGGTAACAGACGGGGGGGAGGTCTGCCTTGAGACGGAGACGGAGGTGTATGCGACATAGAAGAGAAGGTATAGAAGGAGATAAATGCATCTATAAGAAACGCGGTGAAAAAAAAATTAACGAGAAATAAGAAAAATCGTCATTCCGGCATTTCAAATGCGTGGAAAACACTTCTGATGTAGTTAGCCGCAAACACAGCTCACCAAGCTCCGGCGAATACGTGCTAGGCCGCAGAGCTAAATTAGGGTCAACGTTGCAGCATGTTATATCCCCCCTCAGATATAGGCTGCTTATAAGTCGCAACAACAAGATCCCTTGTACGTACTTGCAGGAATTCCAGCGATGACGCTGTTTTAGGATCTGCAGGTTGCGTTAGCTGATAACTTCGTGACTGGTGTGTCAGAAATGATGTAAAACGTGTTGAGAAACATCAGAATGGAGTGATTTTTTGAAGTTTGCTTTTTTTTTGCGAGAGAGTAACATGAATTCACTGCGTGAAAGCGCGCTTAAGCTCTATTTATTTGTTCTTAATTTTCTTTTTGTTTCTTTCAGAGGCTTGTTTAGGAAGTCTGTAAAACAGATTTTGGAAACGTTAGCTCGCAGAAGCGCGTGATTCAGGTGTCTCACTATAACTCTTTAATTTGTATTTCACTCTACATAAGGTTGCGGAGACAGCTTATTATTCTGCGCATAAAATACACTGAGCTGGTAAGCAGATAACTGGTGGCAACACACACTTCGTTTCTTCTGCGTAGCTGAACAAACCTGTAATGTATTCACATAGTTCATCTAACGCCAGCGCAAAGAAAAAAGACAAAAAAAAAAGGGGGTGGGTGGTCACGTGTGCAGCTTCTATGAAAAAGGCTAATATATGTTACGGGGATGTTGGGAGTATAGACTGGATGTATTTACAATATATACACAAGTAGGGTTAGCGTGGTCAAGATGGCTGACCAGCGACCGCTCTTTTTGTACATCCTGAGAGGCCAACAGACGAGATCGGGCGACTTGACGCGCCATGTGAGCGCGATCGATGACTTCACGAGCGTACTCAGTTGTAACACGTGGCACAGAAGGTAGGATGGTGTCAAAAGGCAATGTAGGGTCGCGACCATACAAAAGATAAAAGGGTGAATATCCTGCGGTGTCATGTCTGGACGTGTTATACGCGAAAGTGACGTAGGCCAGCGTGGCGTCCCAGTCGCGGTGATCATTGGAGACGCACATCGACATCATCTCTTTCCTCCTATCCTTCCGTAACAATATCTAGTGCTTTGCGATTAGTGGCTCGAAAAAGTGCTCGCTATAGGCAATCTTTGGATTTATAGCGTGACGTATGCGCACACAGCGCCGTCAAGAGATAGTTCTTTATTGTGGAGAAGCTCCACTTCTAAAACTTTGAGTTATGAATGCAGTAGTAGTGTTTCAAATAAGAGAAATACAATATATATCTCTCTGTATAGTTTGGTGTCTTGGTCTGTCCGCGTTTTTTTCTTTTTTTTCATTGTAGTGCTGAAAACAAGGCCCAATAGAGCGACAAAAGAAAACAGGGCTGGTCAGACATAACCGTTATTCTTTTAAACTTGAAACTGAGTGTAAGGACAAGGGGAAAACATAAATAAAAGAAAACGTGTTACAAGAATATTCCTATAGCATAACTCATCAACACACCCTGCACGACCTTTCCCAGACCTGCTGTACAAATGAGATATTGTTTTTGCCTGGCGGGAACAAAATTATTTCGAACAGTCGGACAAAAACGAAAAACGAAGGGAAAAAAAATCACCTTGTCACACGACAACTTTGTCGGAGCGGGCGACGAGTTATACTCGTACACAGAGCCACGCCAGTGCAGTTCAAGCGCGCGCGCTCGCGCGCCAGCTCTCAACGTGTACAGCTCAATCATCGACGCTTGACAACCGGCGCCGGCGAGCGTTTTCTGAGTCACCCAACCGGCCAGCAGCTCATCTAAATACGAGTCGCGCAATTTTCAATCTCTCTTTTCTTCCTCTCTCCCGTGCCCTTCCCACCGGACTGGTCCTGCCTTGCTTCGTTTCTTTTGCTTGTTACCTGCAGCGCGTCCACTGCCACTGCAACGACCATCTTTGCTTTCGACAGCTCGCGGAACTCCCGCCAAATCCCCCCCCCCCCCCCTCTAAACTCCCCCACCCCTCTCTCCCTTTTTCTACGGAGAACACAGAAGGTCGGTCGGTGTGCCTGTCGTAATTTAGATGGAACGTTTAGTTTTCGGGGATTGAACTCTAGTAATGAAGGAATCGTGGCGCGCAGATTCCCCCCCGTGCAAATGTACACACGAAAGATCGGCGGACTCTTGCGTTCACAGGTGTCGCGACTATCCCACGCGAGATGCTTGCAACATCTGCGGTGAAATAATAACACGCTTGGCTTGCGCTCTCTTTTTCCCCCATCCTTTAACGCTCTCAGGTGGTCATCTGAAGCGAAACGAGAGGCGGTAATTACTAGTATAGTGTGGTTCGTGTATTACCGCTGCGTATAGGAGCAGCTACCAGATAGTCGCGGTCCAACCATGCGGACGCGATTTTAATCTGTCGTCGCTTGTGTACATTGTGTCTGTTACGGCCGACAAACGACACAGTGAATCTCCGTCCGATGCGTTTTCGACGCGCTTAACCGTGACAAAGACACGTCGTTTCGCTTGGCCTGTACGCCTGCGCTGCCTCGCTTACGTATCTATTACACGAGTTACACCTGGAACACAGTCAGTTTTGCCGAAAGAAGCCGTACCTTTAGAATGATTGAAGCGTGTGCGATGATGATGTCGTTAGTGCGAGTTGTTTTATAACAAGCCGCGACTGAATGCAAGCTGCGGACAGGGTCTCCCCGCTGAGTCCGACATCCCTCATTTTAACAAATTCTTTTTTATTCGTGGCCGAGTCATTTTCCAGCTCTCCGCACTTTAGCGTGACCAAAGCTGTCTGCTATAGTCGAAACGTTAGCCGATGTATGTAATATCGATCACACGTTGTAGTCATGATATTCCTCGTACGTTAAATTTGGCGTGGATATCGCTTAAGTTACGTGTGTGCATACGACATGAGAGCAGTGAACGGAGTCCTATGTGATCAGTATAGCGTTCTTGGGAAAAAGACGGCTCCACGCAGTCTTGTTTACAGTGATCGCCTCTTCCAAGAAACTTGCAGTTCTGTATTTTTACATTTACAGGCTCGATGGCCCGTAAAATATAATGCGTATACGTTGCGAACGATGTCACCGACGTTATCAATCTATGGCGTTTTTTTCTTGGAACAAAACTGACATTTCTCTGTTAGCGTACAAGGTATGAGAGCAGTAGGCAGAGAAGCGCATGATACAAAATGTAGAGGAGACGGCCTGAGGTACATTCATACATGTAAGCAGTTACTCTTCGCTGGGGGAAGCCGACGTGGTTGCTTAGTGGCTATGGTGTTGGGCTGTTAAGCATGAGGTCGCGAGATCGAATCCCGACCACAGTGGCCGCCTTTCAATGGGGGCGAAAACGCCCGTGTACCCAATCAGGGGCACGTTAAGGAACCCCAGGTGGTCCAAATTATTCCGGAGTCCCCACTACGGTATGCCTCATAATCATATCGGGGTTTTGGCACGTAAAACCCCATAATTTGATATAATTTTTTTTTCGCTGGGGGAAGAGGGAAACAGGAAGAGAAAGAGCGACAATATGTGGGACGATGACGACAGAAGGAAGATGCGAAACATATAACAAGCAATTAGGTCTACTCAAAGCCTAGAGTGCAGACCCGTACTTTTTAAAAGTCAGGTGAGGTCTGGATGGCCTGAAAACTAGATTTCAGGCCTGCCAAGATTTAACGCCACGGCAAAGGCACAAAATAAGGTCCTCCGACAGCGGTGGGCTGTCGAGGCGTGCAAGATCATTAGTCAACTTTTGTCGCTCTTCTACGCACGCCGCGGTGGCTCAGTCAGCAAAGGCGTTGCGATGCTGAGCACAAGCTCGCGGGATCGAATCCCGGCCGCGGCGGCCGCATTTCGATGAAGACGAAATGCAAAAACGCCCGTGTGCTTGCGTTGTAGTGCACGTTAAAGAACCCCAGGTGGTCAAAATTAATCTGGAGCCCTCCACTTGGCGTGCGTCATAATCAGAACTGGTTTTGGCACGTAAAACCCCAGAAAGAAGACACGCACGTACTGAGGGAAGTCACACAGCACATGACCTGGCAGCGTATAACCTTTCTATTAGCGTGGTGCAGATGCTATCGACGATGTTACAAACATGCGAGCTCGAATTTTTCCCGCAGACATTAACACCATTTGGAAAAGCGCCCCACGCTTATGTGCGGTCACCTGACGCATGCTATATGCGCGACATTACCCGTATGGAAGCTAACAAACTTAAGGCGCTGGAACACTTGCAACATTGTCATTATTCTTGAATGCACTCCAAGACTGTGGCGTACAGTCCATTTCTGAGAACGGGTGAAAGTCGCGCTACTCTTTGCGAAATATAGACTACAAAACAATATTTCATGCGCCTCTGTGCTGTGCAAGTTCCTCGTAAAGATGCTTTTACAGCCTGCGTCATGTTGTGAAGGGGCAGTTAATAAAAAAAAAAACCGCAAAAAAAAAAAGAACGTGGGCAGCTTGCACTAGTGGTGCAAGGCTGGAGTAAACAGCGGTGCTGGAGAGGCTAAGTTTTGCTAGGAAACGGTAAGTGCTGCTAGGCACAATATTGCGAATCGGCTCGCCCCCGACGCGCAAATTCTCGCTTGGCCGCGCGACGCGCTTCAGGATGAGCGGCTTCTTCTTCGGGTGTCCGAATCTTCTTTGATCGCCCCATGTCAAGGCTACATGTACTCGCCACAGAGTCAACGAGAGTTCTGCCGCCGTCGCGGTGGCTCCGAGCTTTATCTCCCCGGTAACGTCACGGCCAAGCTGCGCCTCCACACTTGCCGGGGCGTGGCTGGTCGAAACCTGCCTAGCCGCCGCCTGAGGCACCTGCTGCAGTCACGGACATCGCGCGCGTTCGGCGAGAACGCAGGGAAACGCGGACGGCGTCGGCAGCAGCTCTGCGCGTTCCCTCTTTGGTGCTGCTACAATTTCTTTCTCTCTCTTTCTCGCTCTCATTTTCTCTTTCTCTCTCCCGAGCATTGCACGCGCAGCGCGCATGCTCTCCTTTTCTTTCCTCAACGTCCCATGTCGAGGCAAAATGTGCACGGCACGGAGAGGAGGTGAAGCACATGCCGCTCCGAGAGGTGGTTGCTAGGCAACGCGTGGTGACGCCATCGCCAGGAGCAGTTCTTGTTCGCACTACGTGGCGCAACCAAGATCTTAAAGATCTCCGCTGTTAACACGAAGAAAAAAAAAAGACAGAAAATGTTAATCCTAATCCTCCGTTTTTTCAAACGATCCTCGACTCGAAGCTTTACCTCCGATCCATGATGATGGAGATGACGATGGTGATGATGTCGATTTCTTTTGGCATACCCTTCAAATTGTGGAAGGTGACAAATAGCCACCTAGTCAGCCGGGTTGAGCACAGCGCCGCCCGTCAACTGAAGACGCTACGCTTCTCAAGAATTGCCGTGGAGTGTCAATGAAACGGCGCAGTTACCATATACTGACGAAGGGGCGGCGTCGCCATTCATTTTATTGACTTAACCTGCTTGAGCGTCAAGGGTCAAGATGAACAAGAGGCATTTAGAGCATTGGTGGGGAAAAAAGCAGGGAAGAGATTGACAAGAACGGGGATCGTTACAGGCATATGAAGTCTATACAGAGGTTTAAGGAAGGGAGAGCAGATAAAGGAGAGATAGGCGAAATGCTATACTGCAATAAATATTAGCAAAATCTGATTAGCTCAAGCAGGCTATAGGTGACTATTTGTCGCCGCTCTGTTTCACAGGGGACGGCAATTGAAATTATCAACCATCATCATCATCACTGTGTCGAGGTGGAGCGCTGAATGCGGGAACGTTCTTGAATACGGAGGAATTGTCTTAAGTGACGCAATCAGTGGAGTTGCTGCTGGCAGACCTCTGCAAGAACACCGGCAGTCACATTCATACGAGTGCAGCAAATGGGCACAGATCCAACGCAGTGCGTCATTGCGCAACGAAGTAACAGAGTGGCCACACGTATAGTCTCGTCTTGTCATTTACATATGAGCAGTGTTATCCAGATCACGTAGGCTGTCTGGAGCAGCATACGCATGCACCTTCATATGCTCGTGCATCATGGCTGCCTCAGTTGCGTATCTTGGAAAACACAGCTTTCTTTTTAAGGCAAGTTAGCAGTCGGGATTGGAAACAAATGTAGACACGAATGCACCTTTCGATCTTCTCCGCCTCGTCCCGGTATATACCGCTTTCAAGCTGAGGCAAATGTTCCGTCATTCCAGGCCCGCGTATACACACGCACGGACCCAGATCCGCTGCTCCATCTTTTTCAAACCGCAGAGCCGCACTGCGACCCCGCTAAGTCAGTAATCACGCCACTCCGGTGGTAAGAGTTAAAAGGCAGCGCCCTTTTTATCTCGCGATAAGAGCGCGACGACAGACCCATTCCCGGAATAAAGCTCAAATCTCGGCTACTCTGACGCAGTATGTAACCACACCCGCGGGCGCTGGTGTACCCCTTGTACTTACGTTATAACCTGCATGCATATATGCGGGCACACAGGCCAGCAGCGAAGGCATCAACGACGGGCGCCGCTGCGGGGTCTGGCGACCCGCTGTGCCCCCCTCCCGGTTTTGTTTGCTCGCGACGCGCACGATCACGAGACCGGCCGACGCCACCGCAGTCGCTGCTTGCAGGATTACTCTATACGAACGTGTATGCGTGTACTACAGGAGGCTCTGCGCTGCGAAGGAACAGAGTCCCTTGTCGTTCGCTGTTCCTTCGGGCTGCGCTCGCTCGCCGCCGAGGGATTATATGAGAGGGGGGACGAAGCGAGCAGGCAGACAGGGCACGGGAGTCAGCCAGCACTGGCGGCGGCGGCGGCGGCAGACGTTCGCGGGGCGCGGCCGTTTAGGAGTCCTAACGCGCGAGCCGCCGCCCTCTCCATCATTGGGCGCTGGCAGGCGGCTGACTCTCGGGAGTCTTAGGACGAAGACGACGTCATTGAGGACTTAAAAAGCACCAGGGGGCTACAGTGAGGCTTTGGGAGGTTGAAAAGGGGGGGGGGGGGGGGAGGGCAGACGCTGCGGCGACCTTCCGTCCCGACGCGCGCCACGCGGCGTTGTCGGGGCGCGCCTGGCGCGCGCGTTCTGCCAGCGTCGTGTGCGATAGGTCTACATAGACTATTTTACGGAAGCGTTTAGGTGCCGCCATCTTGGGCTGTTAACGCTGCTGTTTTCTATCTTTAACAACGAAATGTGCGTTACTACAGTTGATTTGCAAGCATGAAACTAGTTTTATAAATGCGCTCAACGTTTCGTGACCATGTTACGCGACTTCACTTCTCACAAAACTTAAAAACTGTTTGTGTAACAGCCCAAGATGGCGGAGCTCATGAATCGAATATAAAATTGGCCATACTATAGTTTTGTATTGGGCGGCGTGTGCTTTGAACATGTATGTCGTACCGCGCTTCTTGCAGTCACCTTCCCTCATTTGACGTCTCATCTTCTTTCTGTAAGAAAAAAAAAAAAAAACACTGCAGACTTGTGTGATCCCCGCAGAAGCACGACTCAATTTCCAGTGAAGCTGTTTCTTTCGAGAAGTTGCAATAAATATTTCAGTTGCCTGTAATTAAATCGCGCACTTTAAAACGTTGCCACTGTATGATTGGTCCGTTTGAAATCTTCCAGCATGTAACCTATTAGGGCTCTTGGTAAAAAAAATCTTGCAAGTGCAATAATTCACCCACATGCATTTGACTTTTCGAGAATATTTCCCATAATATCCCCCCACCCCCATTTACATTTTCACTACATCTGATAGTCTTGCAGTTCAGAGTTCGCCCAGGGCAGCATGTTGAGTTTTGCGTTCTTCCTACAACACAGTTATGACGTTCCGGACAGTCTGCATACGTCATTTACTGCCAAGGCGTCTAATTTGTCTAGAAGTTTTGGACTCTGTTTACACATTATCTATTATATGTCTCTAGTAAACAATGTGCATTTTGTAATTCATCTGAGGCACCCTAGAAACACACTACAAACATCGTTTATTAGAAAAAAAAACAAGCGAAAAAAAGAGATAAAGGCAGATTTCAATAATTATTTGAAATGCTTTCAATCTGGTCACGAACGTTAAATTTGCGCCATACATTGCACTGAACATGACCCCCGTTTACAATAAACATTAACTTGGTGCAAAATAGACTTATCTCGGGTTATTTGGGAGCAGAGCTGATAACCACAATATGACGCTTTCGGACACTTGCTCAAGACCAAAAATCAAAGGTTTATTGTAATCTTAACTGGGATTCATAGCGCTAAAACGACACAAGGACGAGGAAGAAACACGGGACGAGCGCTAAGGAACGCGAAGGAACCATGCTACCCTCTCTTTAAACAAACTGTTGTTGTGTATCGCCACAGGAATAAGATAACGAGGGAAATTGTCGAAGCAGCAGAGATAGCTAGAGGATGTGATGATTGCGTTAGCACGCCGTCTATTCTTTTATCCAAGAAAGAGCTTGCACTTTTGGCACAGTAGCTACATGACTGTTTTTCCTTTTCTTCTTTCCTTCAGTGTGTCTTTTGCAGTGCCTTTCCCAGTGAGTATATATATGCTTACTAACTGCAATAAAGCAATTGTTGAAAGTTAGCGCTCGTCCCGTGTTTCTTCCTCGTCCTTGTGTCGTTTTAGCGCTATGAATCCCAGTTAAGATTACAATGACCTACCAACACTTGCTCAAGGCCAAAAATTGAAGATTTAACAATTTTTATATAACGCCTAATTCACACAGACATTTAAACATTTGCCTGCTTATTCCAACGAATCATCCCCACATTTCCTCGAGATATAGACTCCGTGAGTGGTTTAGTTTTTTTAATAAAACCACGAAATCGGCCATTTAACGTTTTTGGGCGCGTTTGGTCGCAATAACAGCTTCTCTGTATTAATTAGGAAGAAAGAATTGTGTACACGTGTCAACTGTATGGCTGTGACACGTGCTGGCTGTGTCGCAGTCGTGTAGTCGATTTAAACTACCGTGATGCTGGCATAAGATGTTTGAATCCAGAGAAGGTTCTTTCTTTCTTCTTTCTTTCTTTCTTTCTTTCTTTCTTTCTTTCTTTCTTTCTTTCTTTCTTTCTTTCTTTCTTTCTTTCTTTCTTTCTTTCTTTCTTTCTTTCTTTCTTTCTTTCTTGCACCGCCGCATTGTTGAAGAGAAGTATAACTAGTCTGGCAGGTGCGTACAACTGCTTGGTGGTGGTACAGCGCAATAACGGACACGAACGTGTAAGACGTTATAAGCACGGCCTCAAACGGTTGTGCTTAGTTTGCGCATAGTAACGCTATAAAATCCGACAGCACTTATTCGCTTCGTATATTCCTGGAATTTGTGTCTTCCGTTTTCTGCAACAGCTGAGCGCCCGTCGCCACTTTATCGACACAGTAGCCAAGGAGATCCTCGTTCGGTTTCAGCCCAGCGAGTGTATACGAATTCAAGTGCCGGTGCCCGATATACATACATACATACATACATACATACATACATACATACATACATACATACATACATACATACATACATACATACATACATACATACATATACATATATATATATATATATATATATATATATATATATATATATATATAGTACACTGACTGATCCGCTCTTTCCGAGATTGGAGTGGAATATGCGCGATGCACCTCGAAATGAAAGTGTTTCACCTTTCAGGCAAACGCGAATGGTTCGGTTACTCTGGTTAAGAGACTTCTCTACCATGAAATGATAGTGCTTGATGTGAAAGAAACGTCGCCTGCTTATAAGTAGGCAGATCAGAAAACAAAGACTCTAAATTATTGGTTATTAAAAATGTTTCTCTTTATCTCTCTCCAGTGGATCGCCTCACGGCAACGAGTGGGAAAATCAGCTGTGCATTTATGTCATTGGTGAAGCAAGTTGTAGAAATTCAGACAGTCTTTAATTCTACAGCTTTCTTTTTTTTTTCAGTTCTCGTTTTCATCATAAATGTACCAGTGAACGGAGAATAGTGACGCTTCATCGTCTGCAAAGTTCGCGTGACCCTGCTCTCAACGCTACCACGGCAAATAGCACTGCTTCGGTACGTGCTTTGTCGTGGGGATGGGCCTCATGTGTTAAACATTAACGTGGATACTAAATTCTCGGGGAAAAGCCGCTACACTTTGATGCTCTTAATTCGAAGAGCCTTCGACCTATACATGTCAGCTGAGCTTTATAATATATGCTTATAATAAATTCTCGGATATATCCCTTACCGCTAAATAGCGACACATGATAGATAAAGGGATTGTATACATTCTCTTAGGAAAAAAAAAGAAACTATTAGTCTTACGAGTCGATTCCGGTAGTGTACTGGCTGTCCAAAAAGTAATTATGCAGTGGAATCGGTGGTCTTAAAATTGTAAGTTTGGTTACGGTAGCGCAGTAATCACTACAGGAGATCACTACGGGAGAATAAAGATGCTGAAAATGTTCATCGCCAGCTTGAAGACATGTCTGCACAGGACGCTGCATATTGTTAAACACTCGGAGGAGGGTTGCTGGAGTCTGCAACGTGCTAGGTAATGGCTGTCTGTAGGTCGTGCACTGTGTGGGGAGTGTTATCGTACACGCGTGCTTTCAGTGCGCCCCACAGATGTTATCAGACGAACTACAGGCCTTGTGCTATCATATTTCACGCGAAGCTGCGATCTCGTTCACAATTATCATCATATTTTTCTTTATATTCGCTCTGCACAGTTACTTTTCGAACACCCAGGATTTCTGAGCATTGTCGTTGTCCGGCGCTATAGGCCCTGGCCGGCAGTATAGGGAAACACAGCTGGTCAATGAACATCCCGAATCACTGGGAGAAGGTACGAGATGCACCTTGAACGCGTTGCTGAAGAATGTCGTCAACGGATAGGGCAACGCCCACCGAGCACGCGCAATTTAACCGGCAGAACCTCGAGGCTAATAGCGCGTGGTATCCACGTTTTTCTCAGACTGAACTCGTTAACGCGATTGTGCCATCACTCGCGGGTCAAGACAGCCGAGATCCAAACGAGCCTATCGTTCCCACGACACTCCCGTGGCGTTGCGATACGCTGTTCAATACGCATGAGCAATCCCAGATCGAAGGTGAGGATGCCCGTGCAAGGGGGACAAAGTCCTTCGGCGCGTGTGTGCCCATGGAAGAGACGTCACTCCGGAGTTCCTTTCTGTCGACGCATTAGTTCCTCTTCGACGCTTAGAACCCCGCGACGCTAATAAGCAAGATTGCGCGAAGGCATGTTCGAGATGGCGTCTTTTGTCTTTCTCTCACTTTCTTTCATTCATCTCTTTATCCGTCCTCTCCAGTCTGACAACTCTACAGGCATCGCCAGCTTCGTATATATGCACCGGCCGGGGCGATGCATCCATTACGGGTCCGCCACTTTATTAAGCGGATGCCCGGCTGCTTAGCATTACAAACCGCGTGGACCTCATTCGGGGGACGGGCGGCGGCGACACTCCCATGCATGCGGAGCAGACGACAAGCCACACCGGCTGCTGTTGTGCACGGCGCCAAAGCCGGAACAATTAAAGCGCCGTGTCGTCCATCATAATCGCGTTGCGGCTCATCTTTTCGAGCTGCTGCGAAGAGGGGTGCTGAATAACTGGCGGAAATATGGGAGGGGGGGGGGGGGCTGCTGGGGGGCGGAAACTGTCTGCGCGAAGGCGCCCTCCCGGCAACGACGACAACGTTGTCTGGCCGCGCGCTGCCAATGTATGCAGATGCGAGACGGGACACGAGTCGGGCGCGAGCATTCTTCTAAATGCTTTCCCCTCGCAGTCACTTTGCCACTCTCGACTGCCCGAGGAAGGACCTATCACTGCTATGGCGAGGAAGTCTGCAGATAACGGGCATTTCTAATGGTCATCACCCCTCGCACGGACGTCTCATTTCTCACGCCTAACACTGAATACCAGGCCGGCTGGGCATAATAACTTCCCCTTTCCAAAAACACAAAATTGATACAATCAGCGTTCCCGGTCATATCTTGGTGCAAAGTATAAAATTACATGCCCTGCATGGTTAGTGACATGCCTCGCCAGCGTTGTGACAATTGTGTGTGTTCGCGGTCATCGAGTGATCTCTGTTCATGTTGGCCCATGTCCGCGCGACACCTTGCTCGCCAATTTGATTAGCAAGCGAATGTTTACGCCAATTATACGGCGGATAAAGTAAAAACCTTACTTAGTGTACTTTTATGCGACACGAAGTGGTGGGCTGATCCCACCACTTACGTCCACAGTGGTGGGCTGATCCCAAAGATTGTGCAGTTCCCATGGGCATGTGCCATCGTCGCCGTCGTCTTCAACCCGTCATTGTAACACAATCACCGTCATATACTCGTCTTTACGCCATCTTATGCCAATCATCATCATACAGTAGGCGTCGTCACGATATCGTTCTCATCAGTTGTCGTCATAGAGGCGTCATCCTCGTCGTACACTCGTCGTCATCCCGTTGTCCCTATACCCCCTTGGTCGTTCTATCGATGTCATTCATTCGTCGTCATTCCATCGTAATCATGCTGTCATCATTAAATTGTGATTAGGACGCTGTTGTCATGCCATCGTCGTCATACAGTCATTATCATAAAGTCGGCGTCGTCGCCTGATTGTCATCATACACTCGTCGTCATCCATTGTCGTCGACCCGACATTGCAGGATCGCACGCACTCACTGAGCTGTGCGCCTTATTACCGTGTTGCTTGTCCAACATGTACTTCTAGTACACTGGCACATTCTACAGGCAAGTTTTCGGTACTGCAATGGGATCAGCCATTACAGTCACGGATACAAACCTGACGAAGGAAGTACTCGAAGCCAAGGCCTTGGAGTCATTTCAGCCCAGACCCAAAGTCTTCTTGAGATACGTTGAAGACGATTGCTTCTGCGTCATAGACGAGAAGGATGCGCAACGTTTCCTTGACTGCATAAATGGCACCGAGCCTTCCATCTTGTTTACTGTGTAAGAAGGGAAAGACGGCAGCCGCTATTTCTTGGACGCACTGGTAAAGCGTGCTCCAACCGGCCTCGCCTTCAGCGTCTACCGAAAGCCACTCGGGTAGATACCTCGGCTTCGAGTCAGTTCATCCGACAGCCCACAAACGCTCAGTGGATCGTTCGTCAGTTAAACGGGTCCTTCGCACCTGTTGCGATGCAAGCAGCCTGGAAGAGGAGCTTCAGATCATTAAAGAGAACCTATAACGAGGAATGAGTGTAGAACCTAACCAGGATGAGTGTATAACCCCAAGCATTTTCTTCGGAGGGCAACCAAGCTCCTGGTGAATAATCAGCAGACATACAGGCAAGCCATGGATGCTTCAGCATCGAGACAGAAGCGCGCCGCTGTCCCGTATATTCGAGGTGTGAGCGAAGCCTAAGCTCGTGTTTTTAGGAAACGTAGTGCATGTACAGATCGCGCATGTGCCAGTAAGCAAGGTTAAAGTGACTTGATGAATGTGAAAGTTCCTCTCCCTCGGGCCCTGCCTTTTCCTGGCGTAGTATACAAGATTCCGTGCGCCGATTACGAATCGGTGTATATTGGTGAAAGCGGAAATTTCCGCAGGCGGCTGAAGCAGCACAAGAATGTTGTCGCCAAAGGCCACACATTGACAAATGCCGTCGCAGAGCATGCCGAGAAGACGGGTCACGAAACAAGCTGGGACATTTAAGGGGCGTATCGTGGCCACAGAGAAGATCTTGACAACGAGGATCAATCTCTAATCACTAATAATTCAAACGACGAGTAACACAATCAATTGATCATCTGGAACTTTAAACCACGTGTACTCCCAACCTTGCGTCATGCGCTCAGTGCTACTTAAGAACCTTCTGGTTAGCCCACATTCTATTGTTAACAAGGCATCCGTACGGATCCAGAAATGTTATTTTAATTTTATTTTCACCTTGGTAAGTGACCAGCTTCATTTTAACAAAGCGTGTCGCAGAGATTTTCTACTTGCTTGTTCTAAGACAGTGTCTCTGAGAACGTAACTCCCAGTGCCTTAACCTCACTAACAATTTTTATTTCATCGTTTTGAAAAGATAATGTTTCTGTTATTTCAACAAGTGTGTGCTTTGTGCAATAGAGTATAGCCTGCATTTTTTTTCGTGTTGATATTAAGGGACTATTTTTGAACCCCTGTAAGCTCATCTTCTGACAAGGACGACAAATTCTCTGGCCTCACGTTCCCTAAAGAAAAAAAAAAGAAGAGTTGTGTCAACGGGATAACCAACCCATTTCGCATCGGTAAGTGTGCGAAAAAATATCTCCCTTTACATACACAATGAATAAAAATAGTCCGAATGTGCTACCCTGAGTTACTCCGGGGGTAACGTTTGTAGTATTTTATTTATTATTACCATGGGTGACAAAGTGATTTCAGGTACTGAAGATACGAATGCTCATTCGCCTTCCGATGCACTCCATACTCTTATAATTTATACTTGTGGGGAACGCAGTCAAATGCTTTTGAGAAATCAATGTAGGTACCTAATAGGAAGTTTTTACCTTCAAAAGCATCAATTATAAATTATTTTTCAGCAACAAGGACTTGTTCTGTAGATCTGCCTTTCAAAAAACGGTACTGGGGCATTGAAATGAGAGAGAGAGTGTTTATTTAAAAAGCCGTATTATCGCATGTTCATAATATTTTCCAAGTCTTTCCCTAACATTGATTATGATAACATGATTATGATAAGATAATCTTTTCTCTGCCTTTAGATAAGCTGCGACGTGCAAATTGTTGCACGTGACACCTAAAATGTTGCTGTCGCGCAATGCTTGACGCACCACTTCGATCTTTTCTGCAACTGTCCACTGTGAAGTGCATTGGATGTCGTTCCACAAAACTCTCGTATCATCAGCCCAATATGTCAACGCACAGGAACTCAGGGTAAACCTCTTCCGAAACAGAAAAGAAAGAAAGAAAGAAAGAAAGAAAGAAAGAAAGAAAGAAAGAAAGAAAGAAAGAAAGAAAGAAAGAAAGAAAGAAAAGAAAGAAAGAAAGAAAGAAAGAAAATTCGGGTTAGCTTGCACTAGTGGGGCAAGGCTAAAGACACAGCGAAGCTGATCGCTTCCAAGCTGGTCCTGGCTATACGAAGTGATGCTAAGTTATACGAAGTGTATAAGCATTTACTCGTGGTCCGTGCAATCGGGGAACGCCTCGCAAAGCACTTGCAGTCCGAGCAACGTAAAGGAAGTGGGGCGAAAGCTATGACAGTGTACCTCCGCCGTGGTTGCTCAGTGGAATGGTGTTAGGCTGCTGAGCACGATGTCGCGGGATCGAATCCCGGCCACGGCGGCCGCATTTCGATGGGGGCGAAATGCGAAAACACCCGTGTACTTAGATTTAGGTGCATGTTAAAGAACCCCAGGTGGTTCAAATTTCCGCAGCCCCCACTACGGCGTGCCTCATAATCAGATCGTGGTTTTGGGACGTAATACCCCATAATTTATGCACAGTGTACGGGCGGCGCGCAGCAGACGACACGCCGAGATGACGTCACGGCGCATGCGCAGTAGCGCGCAGCTGGTGGGAGCTCGGCCGAGCCGCCGTCAGAGGCGCCTGCTGCAGTGACGGACATCGCGAGCGTTCGGCCGGCGCTAATGCGCGGAAACGGACAAGCGCGGATGGCGTCGGCAGCGCCTCTGCACGTTGCCTCATTGGTGCTGCTACAATTTGTTTCTCTCTCTCCCTCTCTTTCTCTCTACCGAGCATAGCGCGCGACGCGTGCACTCTCCCTCGCTCTCATGTTTTCTTTCTCTCGAACATAGCGCATGACGCTCCGCGAGGTGGCTGCTAGGCAACGCAGTGGCAAGCAACGCACATTACGACCGGCTTAAACAGCTCCGCTGTTGAAAGAAAGAGGCACCAGATTTGTGCAGTCTAGCAGAATCACATCAGAATTTCCCGCGAAGTTTTTTTTAGCAGTTGCAATAGTAATTTCACTTGCATGTATTTAAATCACGTAATTTCAAACTTTTCCGCATATGCCTTGCCAGTTTGAAACCTTGAGCGCTTTCAAGCCCTTGTTTGGGAATTGTTTTTACAAAGGCAGTGTATATATATATATATTTTCTGGAACGAATGTCGAGGAATGAAACAAGGTAATCACTACAGCGCTGGCCGGGCTCGAGCTGCATGCAGATTAATAAAGAAAAACTAAGACAGTTATATTGAAGCCAATACAAAAGTAACTATAGCCTCTCCACGCTAAGCAACCTTTCCTAACTGTACAAATATCGAAATTGCTGACAGTTTTATGTTTCTTAGTGCTATATTTTCGTCTAACATGTCTCGTGGGACTCAAAACTAGCTCGAGTCGCTGGCACAGTATACAGGTCGTGTCAGACATAAGCTAACGTTAATGATATAAGGCTATTTGCGTATAACTCTGTTTTATTCTTATCTCAATCATTCTCAACTTTTACGAGGATCAACAGTACATTATGATGTACAGTGAACTCATTTGGAAATATGTTCGTCACGTTTATAATGCAGCATTTGGGTCACCAAGCGCCGATATCTTTAAAAAGTCCCAGATAACAAGCATACATAATTTATATAGATATCGGTTAAATGTGAAATTTAAACCATAGGCACAAATGTAAATGCCAGAATTTGAAATATCTGGCACATACACAACAAAATGTACTGCAAACAAGACATCGGGAGACGGGTTTTACGTGTACCCCTCGCCTGAATTCTAGCCAACAGTGTCTCTGCTTTACATTGCCTTCGCTTCGTAACAGCTTTCACACTAACAACCTCGATGTTTTTGTTTGTAAGTGTCGTGAGCTACTTGAGATGTATACCTTATACCTTGATTGTTGAATGTAAGCAAGACTACGTTTAGCCTGAATTTACATTTCGCCTGCTGTTCTTGTTTTATGCGTGTTGTATTCTGCTGATTGCGTGTGCTGCTTTTGGGATGATTGTGTGAGTTGAATTTTGCTGCTGCCAAAATGTACCTAAAAGGGAGTGCGGGCTCTCAAGCTATAGGTGCAGCTTTTGACGGCATTTCCACCACCAGTATTTGCTGCGCATGGTGGCAAAATAAAATGATTTAATGTACTACACCATGGCTTTGCAGTGTTAGCTATCGTCAAGTGAGGCCATGGTATCTGACGAGTATCCTTTCAACCGCAGGCGCCACGCAGCACATGATTTTAGGAGGTGACACCTGTTCTATACAATCCTCGTATGTTATCCTGAAGGAATCAAGACTGCCGGAGTGAACATCATCACTATGCAACGAGCGAGGAGAGTGAGAGGAACCAGGGGACCAGAGTTTTTTTTATAAACTACAAATCGCAGGAAGTCAACAGACAATAAAGCCAAGAAAGTTAGAGGGGAAATCAACTCTTCTTCTTCTTAATCGCAGTTTAGAAATGAATGATAATCGGCTTACGTGATGGTGCGGGTTCGGAGTTCTGCTGTTGGCAAGTGTAAGGCATTAACTCCGGAAAAACTGCCGAATCTGTCCCGATTTTCTTTCATGGCTTCTTTGTCCCGCAAACGCATTTTAGTACCAAGCTTCCTTTGTCAACCCTCTCGAGTTTAGCGTTGCGGCAGCAGCGGCTTGAAAAGCGTTTTTGGAGTAAAATAAATAAATAAATAAATAAATAAATAAATAAATAAATAAATAAATAAATAAATAAATAAATAAATAAATAAATAAATAAATAAATAAATAAATAAATAAATAAATAAATAAATAAATAAATAAATAAATAAATAAATAAATAAATAAATAAATAAATAAATAAATAAATAAATAAATAAATACGAAACATTTTACGTGCGCTGCATTCAAAATGAATTGGGGGTCACTTTCCATAGCATAAATGACACAATGTAAATACGAAAGCAATGCCGATTTCCGGGCAGTACATTGGTATACAGTATGAAGGAACCACGAAAGGGACATCAGTAGTACTTCCGCTCCGGGCGAAAACTTTCTGCCACCCTTCTACGGGCGGAGTATATAGCCTTCACCGCCGCGGTGCCCTTCGTTTCTTCTTGAACTTCTCTTCGTTCACCGAGAAAGGAAGAGACGAACGGGGAGCGGTCAGAGACAGAACAGATAGGAAGACAGAGAGAGATAAAGAGCAAGGAAACAGAATAAAAAAAATGACAACAAGATCCATCGCCACCGCTATAGCATGGGTTGGATCGGCGTCTCCTTCGTCATCGCTGGCGAGTCCGGGCAACCGCGGAGCCAGTAGGCGCGGTGGCCGCGCACGGCCGTCGGGGCGGATGCCGAGGCCGCTGTCTTGGCGACTCCATCGGAGGGGAGACGCCGAGGGCATGCGGGCCGAAGCCGTGCACACACCCCCGTGGAGGGGTGGTTGGAGGGGGGGCACCGCTAAACGACGGCCTCACGCTGCGAGCGCGTGCGCGAGCGTATAAGCCCGAGACAAACAAGGCACACCGCCGCCGCCAGCGCTCGAAGAACTGTGCCGACGACGGCCGTATCGGGCCTCTTCCTGGGAGGCTGCGCTTGCATCACGGACACGCGTGCGTATGTGCGCGGACTCAGTGAGAGAAGCGGGAGATGAATCGGTGGCCGCGCCTGGGGCGCACGTGCACGCCCTGCCTTCAACGCAGGGTAAAGCACGGCAGGAGATGGTATGCATGCGAAGATGGCCGCTTGCGTATGTATAGTCATGAACTATTGAAGTACGAACTAGTTAAGCCTAACTATAACGCGTTCTTTTGTGGTTGTTGTTCTTGTTATTTCTGCTTTCGCCAATACGTTAAATATCAGCACCCCTTGAGGCCTAAGTACCATGTTTGCCGACACTGTAAGTACAGCGGTGCGAGATCTCAATCTCGCGTTATTACTTGCGAAAGGGGCTCTACTCTGTCATTTCTTGTTGGCGTTTTATTTGTCTATGATTGTAGGGCGGCTAATATACGCGTGCAACGAGGGCAACGACACGCGATTGTTTCTAATCGTAACAAAGCGCGTTGATCAACTCCGAAGAATCTCTTCTTCAACCTGTGGGGGAGCACACGCTGCCACCTTCTCCCGCGGGCGCTCGCCCGTCGCCGGCGCACGGAGCGCCCGCGACAGCAGCCGGGTGGACATCTCGTGCGCGCACACCGCGCGCTGCGGGAGCCGGGCGAACACGGGAGAAATGCACTTTGCCCTCTCCCGGTTCTCGCTCGCCTCTCGCGACGCGCGTGCCGCGCGGGAAGAGGGAAAGTATCCGGCGGGCGAGGAGGACACTCCCCTCGCGGAAAGGCAAAAAGGCATAAAAGAGCGCGACCGAGAGACCCCCGGGCTCTGACCTCGCTTGACCTTCTGCCTGGACGGATTTTTACCTGCTGAAAGCCGTGAGTGACCTCGTTCGCGTGACTACCACACGCGACGAGGCAAGCCTATTTTATTAGTTGTTATACAGAGCGGACTTCCCTCTACAAGTGTGTTTTATTGCTGACAGCAATAAACGTTGTTGAGTTGACTCGCTGGTTGCCTTATTCGCCCGAACCCTACGTAGCTGCGATTACACGCGCTACGGGTTGGGGAAGACCCCCACATTTGGCGCTACCAACGTGGTTCGAATTCGGCAACACGGCGAGTTTTCTTTTCTGTTTTTTGGAGCTGGGACTACTGAAGTTGCAGTAAACAATGGCGACGGGCTTGTCTGACTTTCCAGATTTGTTCATGTTGTCGGAGGTCGCGGGAGATAATCAGATGCCTAGTGCTAACGCGGCGGCAGCTTCCGAACAAACCGGTAGCTTTGATTTTGAGTGTTTCACGCGGAACAGTCGGGATCGCGGAAACGCCACGTTGGCAGGGTTTAGGCCTGAGAGTAGGCCTAACACGCCTAACACCTCGCCGCGTCATCCCGCGGACTCAGAGCCACCTATGCCTCTAAATAGTTCGACGCAAGCTGCGGATGCGTCCGAACCTTCGGGCGGTAGTATTCCGTCAAGCGAAATAATGCTGCAGAATGCGCTGCAAGTCATGCAGAGCTTAGCCGGCGCCCTGCAGAACACCATGCGGGCCCCGTCGCAGAGCGAGCGACCACGAATTAAGGTAGACATGCCTACCTATAGTGGGTACCACGATCGCACTAGTGCAAACGAGTACCTCGACCGTCTGCAGTATTATCAGCAAGCAACAGGGCTTTCAGACGCCGAACTTCTCGCGCGCGTGGTCCCTGCTTCACTGACTGAACAGGCGGCTCGTTGGTTCCGACTGGCCGGACACAGAGCCCGCACAGTAGAAGAGTTCCGCGCGAACTTCCGCGAGGAATTTCTTCCGGCCAACTACGAGTGGCGTTTGAGGAGAGAGTTGGAGTTGCGTACCCAGCATCCGGACGAGTCCCTGCTGGAGTATGTTCGAGCGATGGACGAACTTTATCGTCTCGCAAGCCCTCTCGCCACCGACGCCGATAAAGTCGAGCGCGTCACACGGC
Source organism: Dermacentor silvarum (assembly GCF_013339745.2). Taxonomy (NCBI): domain Eukaryota; kingdom Metazoa; phylum Arthropoda; class Arachnida; order Ixodida; family Ixodidae; genus Dermacentor; species Dermacentor silvarum. Next base: position 99,311,516 of record NC_051157.2, read on the forward strand.
AAGCGCACCCGACTTTCGCGGCCTACTTCAGGGGATGTAGGTACCGAGACTTAGACGAGCTCGCCACCGAAGCAAAGCGCATCCAAGGGGACATCCTCGCGGCGCGAGCATACCGTCCGCCTCCACCCGCCGCGCTGTCACTCGAGCCTCGTTGCGCGTGGAACGGCGGCGGGATCGCTTCACATTCCCCGAGGGTCGACGCGTCGGCATCGTTCGCCGACGAGCAGCAGGTCCAGCGTGGTTGGGAATTATCAGACCGCGCCTTGGACCCGTACGCCTACGCGCTGAAAACAGCACAGCATAACGCGGCACGCAGTGCGCCGCGGCAGGAACTGGCGACTAATGCGAGAACAGAGGAGCGGCACATGCCGACCGCCGAGCGTGGAAGCTACGGCCCGCCGGATTGGAGCGACGGGCGCCCACGCCACCGAGGCTTCGGTGGCCGTTGCTACCAATGCGGCGGACTGGGGCACATCGCCCGTGACTGCGCAAGCACGCCGGGCCAAGGTCGAGCACGTGGTTCGGGAAACGGGCGAGGCCGCCGGTGATCCACCTTGGGTCCCGGGCGGCGATCTCGAACACAACTGGCGATTTCGATTTACTTGCGCCTTTGGCTTGTCGCGTAGGAGATGTCGCGGACTCGCAGGCGCCGTTCATCGAGCTAACGATAGCCCGAAAGAAGTTTGCCGCATTACTGGATACTGGGGCAAGCGCTTCGTTATTTGGTGACGAGGTGTTGCAGCATCTCCGCGAGAACAATATCCGCTTAAGAGATAGTGACATCACTTTCCGCCTTGCTTCCGGCACAGCACAATCGAGCGGTGCAGCTAGACTAGTTATTCGTTGGGAGAGACGCGTCAGGCGACAACGCCTTGTACATCTTCCCGGTCTGTCAGTGCCTGTTATTTTAGGTCGAGACTTTCTCGCCAAGTCGGGTATTTTGATAGACATCGCCAGCGGAGGTTACCGAGAGAACGGAACGGGTGTTTTGAAGCGTTTCGCAAAAGCGCCCGTGCCTGCGGCGACACGCCAGTCTCCGGGGGCGGCGCGAGCGGGCCACACCCAGCCGCAGCCGAGCGAGCAAACCGTAATCGGTAAAGACGATCAAAGCAACGGAGAGACGGTAGCACAACATTGTGCCGCGACGTTGCAAGGGGCAGCGCACCCACTTTTGTCAGAGGTCAACAGCCTGCCGGAGAGAGAACGGGCACGACTGTCATCGCTGTTGTACGAATACGACGCGATTTTCACGGACCGGCCGGGCCTCACTACGTTAGTCAGGCACAGGATAGACACGGGTGACGCTGCGCCGTGGAAATGTAATCCTCGGCCGATAAGCTTGACTAAACGGAAAGCACTTGACAGCGCTTTAGACGAACTCATCGACACAGGCGTTGTGGAAAGGTCGAACAGCCCATGGGGCTTCCCGGTAGTTCTAGTCCCGAAGAAGGACGATACTTATCGCCTTTGTGTAGACTACCGCAGGCTGAATGAGGTTACGAAGAAGGATGCGTACCCTCTACCCTCCATTTCCTCTTTAGTATCTAACCTAGGCGGGGCGAAGTACTTTACGACGCTCGATGCTAGTCGGGGATATTTTCAGGTCGAAATGGACGAGCGTGACAAAGAGAAAACGGCTTTCACTTGTCACCGCGGGCTCTTTCAGTTCAAAAGAATGTCTTTTGGCTTAGTCGGAGCTCCCGCTACTTATCAGAGGTTGATGGACCGAGTTCTAGGAGATGCGAAGTGGCAACATGCTCTCGCATATCTCGACGATATAGTGGTTTATTCGAAAACATTCGACGAGCACTTGCGCCACTTGAGAGACGTCCTAGACAGGCTGAGGTCCGCGGGTATCACGTTGAACCCGAGTAAAGCTCAGATAGCTGCGAACAGAATAACGCTGTTGGGATTCACGTTGGACAACGGCCGCATTCTGCCGAGTGAGGATAAGCTCGAGGCTATACTGAGCTACCCGTCGCCGAAAGATATCGGCGAACTGAGACGCTTTCTGGGATTGGTGAACTTTTATCGCCAATTCATTCCAGACTGCGCGGCAGTGCAAGCGCCTTTAACGAAGCTCTTAAGGAAAGACGAGCGTTGGACTTGGGGTCCAGAGCAGGAGGCGGCACTGCGCGGCCTCACAAAGGTGCTCGCTGACACGGCAGAGTTGCAGCTGCCCGACTTGAACAGGGAGTTTGTGATTCAAACAGACGCAAGCGACCTGGGTCTAGGTGCAATTTTGCTTCAGGAGCACGGAGGCATTCTCCGACCGGTTGCGTTCGCGAGCCGTTCGTTGACGCCGGCGGAAAGGAACTACTCGGTGACAGAGAAGGAGTGTCTCGCGATAGTTTTCGCTCTGCGAAAGTTTGACTATTATGTCGACGGAGTGGCTTTCACAATTGAGACTGACCACATGGCTCTCACTTGGTTGAGGCGCTTGAGTGAGCCGAGTGGTCGCCTGGCGCGTTGGGCACTGCTGCTGCAGCGTTACGACTTCACCGTGCGCTACCGCAAAGGAAAAAGCAATGCCGCAGCGGACGCACTTTCGCGAGCGCCTGTCCGAGGCGAGGGAGAAACCCTGGCCGTAGCCCGAGTAAGGGACGCGGAACAACCGTCGATCCTGGGCGAGAGCGTGAACCACGTAGACGTTGTCGGTTCCGCAGGAGTTGTCTTCAGCAGAAAGGAGCTGTTCGAGGCTCAGCAGAAGGATCCGTTTTGTCGAAAAGTGCTCGACGGGCTCCGAGAGCCGGGCGGCGCGGCCGCCGCGCACATGGAGGCAGCTGGTATTGCTGTCGGTGCGGAGCACTCAGGAACAGCTGGTAATGCTGTGAGCGCACTGGATTCCTATCTGCTGAATTCCGACGGCGTCCTGCTGAGGTATATTCCCACCGAGAACGACACAAGTGAGGCGTTTAAGGTGGTGATACCGCGCGCGTTGAGAGGAGCACTGCTACGCTACTTTCATGACTCGTGCATTGCTGGGCACGCGAGCGGCCCCAAGACTTACGTTAAGTTGTGTCGCTTCGCTACCTGGCCAGGCATGAAACGGGACGTGATTCGCTACGCCCGATCGTGTCATGTGTGCCAAAGCGTGAAGCCCCGAGGCGGACGACCGCCCGGCTTCATGCAGCCTATCGACAGCCAGACTCCCTGGCAAATCGCGGCATGTGACATCATGGGACCGTATCCCACAACACCGAGCAGGAACAAATTCTTGCTGGTGGTCACGGATCACTTCAGTAAATGGGTAGAACTTTTCCCCCTACGAAAACTGACGGCACGGGTGATCATGGATAAGTTGATGGAGGTTTTTACCAGGTTTGGTTTTCCGGAACAGTTGATAACGGACAATGCGTCCTACTTCACTGCAAAGGTGTTCGTTGACTCATGCGCCGCACTTGGCATTAAGCATAAGAAAACGACAACCTACCATGCCCAGTCGAACCCCACTGAACGAGTCAATCGCAACATCAAGCACATGCTTGTCGCGTTCTCTGAAAGGCATAAGGACTGGGATACCTACCTTCCAGAGATCGGGTTTGCATTGCGATCGACGGTGAACCGCTCGACTGGGTATGCGCCTTCTTCTCTTAACCTGGGGAGAGAGCTGCCGAATCCGATGGATAGGGTTCTCGCGGATCGCAGCGGAATGCCAGTCGCGCCGTCAGCACGAGCTGAATACGCGACGCATCTACGTGCCAAGATGACGGAAGCTTTACATAAAGCACGCTGTAATCTTCGCACTGCAAGGGCACAGCAGAAGGCGCAGTACGACCGCTCGCATCGGAACGTCCACTACGAAGTGGGCGATCTGGTGCTTCGACGCCAGCACGTTCTCAGCGATGCTACCAAACAGTTCGCTGCCTCGCTGGCGCCAAAGTGGACCGGGCCGTATCAAGTGAGAGAGAAGGTTTCCTCGCTTGTTTACCGGCTCGAGAACAAGAAAGGAAAGCCGATCGGCGGACCGGTACACGTATGCGACCTGAAACGCTACGTGCCGCGTGATGAGCAGTGGGATGACGATCAGGCCCTCCCTCAACCGCGATCGGTGGGAGAGAGCAGTCAGAACCGAACGGCGAGCCCGCAGCCGCGCTACAATTTGCGTAGCAGGCGAAAGTAATCTGACTGCTAGTTGCGTAACTCGACGACTGCGAGGAACATTCGCAAGTCCGGGTGGCGTTGCGTACCGCGTGAGCATACAGCCGCGCCGGGCTGGCACCTTGGTAGTTCCTGCCGGGGAAGCGAACGTCTAGTGACCACGGAGCGCCGAGTATGGACGACGAGTCGTCGAGGCCACGACGGGAATGTGGCGTGAACGTTCGACGCGTGGGTGTGCGGTTTCACCAAAGACAGCTGTGAGGGACAGTGCGGTGATTATCTTGTGCTGCGACTCGAATTGGCAATGGTTCTTGCGAACATTCCCTTCGCAACAGACGTCGATGGTGTCCCCGGATACGGCCAACTATGCTGCTGATCACAGTGCCGTTCCGTGCAGTTTGCTATGCAGTTGCTGATAATAATTTCCAGGAGCAGAGCAAGACGAGATACGGCCGTGCGAATTGCCTGCAGTACGCGCTGGAACAACTGACGCCCTTGCAGTACTGACGGCGCTACGCCGGCCTTGGAGCCGCACGAACCGCTAGCCGGCGGACGACCACCCCCTCCAGCGCAGCCGACACCTAGGGCGCAGCACTGAGAGTCACCTTCGAGCCCCGACAACGATCCCGCCTCGCAAGCCCGAGCAGTGCAGCTGACCAGCCGCCTCCGAGTCGGCATCAAGTGTCCGCCAGCTGAGGGCTACATCACCACAACGCTTCCTCGGTCGCCAACCTCGGCGGGTACTCAGGCAAACGGACGTCCCTAGGTGCCAGCCTCAACGTACGGGGGCCTTCTTAAGGGGGGGAGGATGTGGGGGAGCACACGCTGCCACCTTCTCCCGCGGGCGCTCGCCCGTCGCCGGCGCACGGAGCGCCCGCGACAGCAGCCGGGTGGACATCTCGTGCGCGCACACCGCGCGCTGCGGGAGCCGGGCGAACACGGGAGAAATGCACTTTGCCCTCTCCCGGTTCTCGCTCGCCTCTCGCGACGCGCGTGCCGCGCGGGAAGAGGGAAAGTATCCGGCGGGCGAGGAGGACACTCCCCTCGCGGAAAGGCAAAAAGGCATAAAAGAGCGCGACCGAGAGACCCCCGGGCTCTGACCTCGCTTGACCTTCTGCCTGGACGGATTTTTACCTGCTGAAAGCCGTGAGTGACCTCGTTCGCGTGACTACCACACGCGACGAGGCAAGCCTATTTTATTAGTTGTTATACAGAGCGGACTTCCCTCTACAAGTGTGTTTTATTGCTGACAGCAATAAACGTTGTTGAGTTGACTCGCTGGTTGCCTTATTCGCCCGAACCCTACGTAGCTGCGATTACACGCGCTACGGGTTGGGGAAGACCCCCACAAACCAGAACCACAAGTTTGCGGTTCAATTTCTCAATGACATGCGCACTTCGCCCCAACGGCAGAGGGTGCATGGCGGTTTGTGGCCGCCCACTCAAAGATGCCGAACCGCACTTTTTCCGGATTACAAATGCCCCATACAGACAAACGTAAGTTAATGAACCGGTTCTGTGACCAGTTACGGGCATTGAGAATCGGTGGAGACGTATGACTATGGAGAGGGCAGAAAGTTGATGCGACTACACAGCTGACCGTAGTGGGCTCTAATGTTTCTTCGTTTCCGCACCGAGGACAAAATGCAGAATGAACTATACACCCCTCGCCGGGAGCTGGCCATGCGTATGCAGAACTTGCCAACCACACTGGGATTCGAAGTCCGCGCCATTTGCATTTACACTTCTTTCAAGCTGATCGCCATCACGTTGGGCCCATTCACTGCATGCAATCTCATCACATAACCGAAGTGCTGGAGTGTGCCTCAAGTTGGCATCCGGTAAGGAATTGACGAGGTATCGTTTAGCTGCGATGACGCAGGAGTAAAATCGGGGTGGCTGTGGATATATGTAGGAAGGGTATATGTGTGCCACATGCAAGTGTGAGCAAACGGGTTTATTTAAGCCCTGTGTGCTGGCCAACAATGTAGTGTGAGTAAATGAACTTCCGTTCTGCGCTATAAAAAATAAATTCCTACATAAAACCTCAGCGTATAATAAAACCTCAGTGTAATTTAAAGTAAAGGCAGCAGAAACAGTACCCAGAGCAGCCACGCTACCTTTATTGAAAGCAATGACGAACGGGACAGAGAAGCTCCTTGTATAACTTGCCATGAAGTTAGAAGGGCTTGGCAAGACACGTCCCGGGGAAAAACAGCAGGATAAGATAGAATAATGGTCGATTTAATCATATATGGAGGGAATATTATGCTTGAAAAGCTTTCGGCCCATTATGCGCAATGCCTCACGACTTCAAGTGTACCAGAGAGCTGGAACAATGCCAACATTATACTAATCCATAAGAAGGGAGACGTTAAATAATTGAAAAATTATAGGCACATTAGCTTGCTTTCAGTATCGTATAAAATAATCACTAAGATAATTTACAATAGAATCAGAGCAACACTTGATTTCAATCAACCAACAGGACAGACTGGCTTCAGGAAGGAATATTCTGCAGTGGATCACATTCATCCCATCAATCAGGTAGCAGAGACATCTGTGAAATGCAACCAACCTCTTTATGTGGCTTTCATAGCTTATGAAAATGCATTTGATTCAGGAGAGATACCAGCAATCATGGAAGCATTGCGTAATAAAGTGGTACAGAGGAAGTGTACGTGAATATTGTCACGTTGTTGTGACGGTGAATTAAGAACCACAATGCCACAACACAAGTCACAAAACTGTTTATTTGGCCAATCTATGACCAGCAAAACAGATAACAATCAGTACACTGATAGCGGCGAGCACACTCGTCGATCGTCGGAATCTGATCTACGCATCAGACGCGTCCGGTATTTATATATGCTTCAATGAACCTTCCAGTGCAATCGCTGGTGCCCGCGTAAGTTCTAGAACGTACCCCACTATTCGTGTTGTGCACAGAACCTGATTACACAAGGTTCGTCGACAACAGGAGCAACAGATAGAACCAGTGATATATAACATTCGAGAAACTTCCAATAGAGAAAGGCGCGTCTTGAGCATTAGGATAACCTTTAACGTTTGCTAGCGGGTGAAAGACGGTCACCGGAAAAGATACCAAGTACGCGTGACAATATCTACAAAGACTATGCAGCTACCTTAATTCTCCACAAGAAAAGTAAAAAGTTACCTATCAAGAAAGGTGACAGGGAAGGAGACACAATCTCTCCAATTCTTATTCACTGCATGCTTAGAAGAAGTATTCAGTCTCTTAGACTGGGAAGGCTTAGGAGTGAGGATCAACGGCGAATATATCAACAACCTTCGGTTTGCAGATGACATTGTCGTGGGGCGCTATAACTTAAAGCTATTCCCAACTTTCCTATTCCATTTCTGCAAATCAGCCCTCAATGAAGAAATCAGCCCTCGACGGGCCACCCCAACTTCGCTTGTCTGTCACGCGACGTCAGGAAAACCGCGAAAACTCCTCATCACATATGACGTGCACACACCGATTACGCATGATTACACTGAACAAAAGAAAAATAATTATTTCCGATTCTACGCCTTTTTAGCCATCAGCCTTCCGCTATACAGGCGAAATGTATTCGGGCTGCGCCCACTTCGCCTGTCTGTCACGCGACCTCACAAAACCGCAAAACCTTACCACGTCACGGTGACGTGTACGCATTGAAGATGCCGTAATATGCCAAACAGAACTGAGTTTTTCTTTCTTTTTTTTGGGGGGGGGGGGGGCATAGCCAGAGACAGAGACTGCCCCGTTCCGAGATGAATAAAACATGGCTGCCCGCCGATCGCTCTGGCACTGCTTACTCGGAGCTGCAGGGGAGAATGGATTTATTTGCGTATAACAAAAAATTTTGCGAGGCAGCATAACGCTGTCGAGCACTTTCGGCACGTACGCGACATCCCTTTGCCAACTTTTCTTTGCAGAGGATTCGTTTTAGCCGCACTTTTAGCACCCCTCCATTGCACAACGACGCAGCCACTGAAAGCTAAGCAAGAAGAAGCGGGCCATTCGCCGACGCCTGCACTACCCTGCTCATCCGGTTATGTACTTTCACTGCGCTAGCCCAGCCCGACCAAAACCCTCTCCACTACTGCGTGCTCATCAGCTCTTGTCAATCAATCAGATAAGACAAGGTAGACAATGATATTCACTTTGAAAGGAAACAAATGTGACCCCCATATATAAATGAGGAGGGCGTTTCATTCGCCTGTTCAAACAACGCTGCGGGTCATCACCTGATGGTTGCGTCGGTGGTTACGTAAATTTGACGTCAGGAGATTGGAATAATAACACATTGAAATAGCTTTACGTTATAGGGCCCCTGTTCGGGGCCAAGTTGTTCGGGGCCAAGTTAGGGCGCAAGTTGGAATCAGCTGGCGCAAGACAGGGGCAATTGGAGATCACAGGGAGAGGCCTTCGTCCTGCAGTGAACATAAATATAGTCTGATTATGATGATGATGATAGGGCCCCTGTTCAGCAGAAGATGACGTCTCGTAAATCAAAGTTAGTCATAAATAATGGAAGGCAGAAGAAGAAATAAAATAAAATCAAATCGTGCAATAAAATCTGACACACTAGATCAAGGAACGACGCCCACACCCTCTCGGTCCCTGGCGTGGTGCCGACCTATATTATAGACGCATTTCGTTTCACGTTGACGTGGTCAAGGCGTGGAAGGTACACCTGGTGTGAGCCGATGAATCTTGCGAATGCAAGGTGCATCCCAGAGTAAGAGGCGGTGATGAAAGAAGTAGTGTAGAACGAATATTAGAGACAGAGAGAGCAAGGAGAGGAAAGGCAGGGAGGTCAGCCAGAAGAGCGTCCGGTTTGCTACCCTGCACTAGGGGTAAGAGAAAGGTGGAATAGAAAGAGAAAAATAGGGAGAGAATGAGTACTGAGTACACGTGGGACGATGTACAGGGACACTATAGGCGGTCTCTTAAACCGGTTCACTTCAAATACTGTACTAATGCACGCATCTTTTTGTGCCAGTGACGGGTGTAACCACGGTCCGAGTATCTTTGACTCAGAGAACGGTCTCGAGAGAGAGGCGTTGTACGTTCTAGCGAGGACAAGTACACAATAGGTGCTCGATGGTTTCCTCGCACATAGAGGAGTCGCACATCGGGCTCTCGGCCATTCCCATGCGGAATGAGTAAGCGTTCGTGCACGCCACTCCCAGCCACAAGCGGCACAGCAAGGTTGTTTGGCCGCGGGAAAGCCTAGATGGCAGTTGTAGCCGTAGCAAGGGGTCCAACTTATACAATCGGCAAGTGAAGGCACTTGAATTCTATAAAGCTTGTGACTTTTTGCGTGAAAGCAGACGAAGTTCCCTGGCAGTGTCCGTCCTCGCCAAAGGTATTGTACGCGTCTGGGTGTCTTCGTGGGCAGATCGGGCAGCAATGTCGTTGCCGATGATGCCACAGTGAGCAGGAATCCACTGGAACACTATGCTGTCCCCTGTTTCCAGAGTATGGTGATGTACTTCCCTGGGGCGCTATAACGTTAAATGATTCCAAACTGTTTTGATTTCAAATCCCTGACGTCAAATTTACGTAACCACCGATGCAAGCATCGAGCGGTGACCCGCAGCGTTGTCTGAACAACCCAATCAAACACTCTCCTCGTTTATAGGAGGTCACCTTTGTTCGCTTTCAAAACCAATAACATTTTCTACACTCTGCGGTTTTTCTTCTCTAATTGGCTGACAAGAGGTGAGGAGCACGCTCTAGTGGAGAGGGTTTCGATGGGGCCGAGCCCGCACAGTGAAAATAGATAACCGCATGAAGAGGGTGGTGCCGGCTTCTCCGATTGGTCCGCATCGCCTTACTTAGCTTGCGGTGGCTGGTCGAAAATCGCGGCGGCGTGCAACGCAAGGATAATAATGCCGCTAAAACAGATATTCAGCAATTAAGAGTTGGCAGAGCGATGTGGTATGCATGCCGAAAGGGCTCGATAACGTTTTACTGCCACGCAAAAATGTTTATCATGTGCAAATAAATACATGCTCACCGGCAGGTGCGAGTAGCGAGGACTTGAGCGATCAGCGGGCAGCCATCTTCTATTCCTTTCGGAACGGGGCAGTGTGTGGCTATTCAGAAAATTTTTCAGTTTTGTTCGGCATATTAATGCATTTTTTTCGCGTACACGTTACTTTTACGTGGTGAGTTTTCGTGGTTTTGTGAGGTCACGTGACAGACAGGCAAAGTGGGCGTAGCCAGACAACATTGGGCCAATAGCAGAGGGCCAATGGTGAAAAGGCGTCGAATCAGGAATGATTATTTATCTTTTGTACGGTTTAATCATGCATAACCAGTGTGTACATGTTATATCAGATAGGGAGCTATCGCGGTTTTTGTGACGTCGCGTGACAGACAGGCGAAGTTGGGAGTGGCCCGAAAATGTTTTGTCCAATCGTGGAGGCTGATTTCAGAAATTGGAATCAAAACAGTTTGGAATCATTTTACGTTATAGCGCCCCTGATGTCGGATATCATCTGCTCGTAAGGTTTGTGATGTAAGGCTGACTTGATACTGTGAAGGGCTGCCTTAGAGTCACAGAATATGACCCATTTCTGTGCCGGCTCTTCGTTGACGTAGGTCACAGCTGCATGGAGGGCTGCAAGTTCTGGCGACGTGGATGTAGTCATATGTGATAATTTGAATTTAACTGCAACTTGCTTGGCTGGAACGACGAATGCGGCAGTTGAGCTGGTAGGTGAGGTCGAACCGTCGGTGTATATATGTATGTAGTCATGATATGTCTGGTGCATTAATAGGAGCGTCAGTTGCTTCAGAGCCAGCGATGGATGATTGGCCTTCTTGGTGATTCCGGGAATAGTAAAATTCATTTGAGGCTGTCGCAGGCACCACAGGGGAGATGAAGGCTCCGCCGCCGGTGTAAAAGATGACGGTATCCACTCTTGGTGGCCGCTAATCACTTTTGAAAAGGTCGCTTGAGGTCTCTCCGCTGGCAGGGAAGCTAAATGATGGTCGGGGATCCTTGACAGATGACGAATGTGCCCTCTGAGGGAGTCGGCAGCTACGTGTGTCTGGATCGTATGGTCTCTCGCGATGGCTATTGTTGCTGTTGTTGAGGTGCACCGAGGTAGCCCTAAACACGTGCGTAGGGCTTGACCTTGTATGCTCTCCAGAGCGCGAATGTTCGTCTTGCATGTATTTGACAAAACTGGCAGACTGTAACGAATCAGTCCCAGGAACACTACCCTGTACAGCTGCAGCATAGAATGGACTGGTGCCCTCCAGTTTTTCCCCGCAGAGAAATTTAAATACCTGAGCAATAGCAAATAACTTCTTCAGGTAGACGCAGTGAGGGGTCCACGAGAGGTTACGGTCGATGATGACACCCAGAAAGCGATGCGTCTTAACATAAGACACAGCTTGACCGTTGATTGAAACGGGATACAGTGACATTTGTTTGCGCGTAAAGCCAACCAATGCGCACTTTTCTGTAGACACACTGAGGCCTTGTTGTCGTAGATAAGACGCCGTCATGGTTGCCGCCCGCTGAAGCCTGGCCCGCACCTGAGGCCGAGTCACTGCAGAGGCCCAGATGCAAATGTCGTCGGCGTATATAGAGACATGAACTGTCCGCGGTAAACACTCCACAAGTCCTACCAAGACGAGGTTGAACAATATAGAACGAAGATTAGTTTCTCAGTGAACAGAGGGGGTTGCTCATAGATTAGTTGCTCAAGATGGTTGCTCAAGATTAGTTTCTCAGTGACAGAGTTGCTCATAATGATGACCTATAATATAGCGCCTTCTACACTTAGTTAAACTACTCAGTGTAATCTAAATTTACCTAACCATTTCTAAAGAAATTGGAAACCTCCGTGAAGGCGCTCCACTGTTAATTTCGCTGCATGTGGTCAACCTATTCTGATGAGCACTTATACCTACGCGAGGTTGCTCTGAGTGTTAATAACCATAGGAAACGAAGGAGACATTCTGTCTCCTTCGTTTCTAGAACCGATAGCATAATATCAAGCCGAGTAGAAAGCCACGCCTCCAAACCAAATCATTCTGTCGCTCGACGCAGCCGAGTACGGCGCGCAATGACTTTCCCCAACTTTGTAACTATATTCTCTCACTTCCATAGCCACCTCGTCTCTCGCAGCTCTCGCAGTACGCACACATTGCCACGTAGAGCTATGATGTTATGCATACGTACGAAAAGAACAAGGATATAAAGCTCCATGCGAAAAAGAAAACAGTGTTTATGAGAGCTGACTCTACAGGGTAACTGTCTGCACATGTTGAGAAGCATTCCCCGCGTTCTCTCACTTTTTTGCTTAATCAGAACACGCGAAGCGCGTGGGAAAACGCGTTTGTTCGTCAAACCTGCCCGGCGTGCCGCGATGTGAAATCACGAACCTTCGGGCTCCAGTTTACCCGGGATGTTGGCTTCACTGCATTGGCTTCACGGCATTGCTCCCCGCGCCACTGACGTTCTCGCTTCCACCCTTTTACACACCGCGTCTGCTCAGTCCTGCGGCGTAATATCAGCGGCGGCGTGGGTTCGAAAAGGACGCTGCAGCAAAGAAAAACAAGCGAACAACAGGAACACACAGAAAAAAAGCTTGGTATGGAAACGAGCTCGTTGCATATTCAACGACGACATGCGGCAAATGACGAGGCCGTGAATATAAAGAACAAAAAAATACCGTGTTGACGCGTAATGCTGCGAGCAGTGCTAAGCAACGCGACCAGGTCGTGCGCCATCTTTCTGCACCCGGCGCGTCTTCGTTTAGTTGTCGTCACGCCGCGCTTCCATCGCGTTCAGCGGGGCGCGACATCCAAAGGGCAAACAACTTTGCGCGCTGTGGCTGCGCCGCGGTTTATGGGTGCGCGAACTCAGCCGCAGCCCGTTTCGGTTTTCGGTTCTTCACGAATTATGCGAGCGAATCTGCGGCAGGATTCATAGCGCCTGTGGCGGCGAGCTTCGGCACTCACGTAACCGCGAGGGTGGGCCAGGCGTGAAATCATATTCGCGGCGTGAGGACGACGAGTGCGTGCGAGAATGGCAAAAAAAAAAAAGTGGCAGCACGCGGGCGTACTTTTGGCTATCTATCTCGATATGAGAAAACGTGCTTCTCTCTAATATAGAGCGGGCTCCCCCTATAACGAGGAAGAGAAACAACGGGGAAGTTTGGTACAAAGTTTTGCTTAATACATGTACCGCGGCGTTGTACATCTCTGCTCAGTATAGCAGGTCCCGTGCTGGTAAATGAAATTACTAAGGCGCGTTCGCGCAACGGGGGTCGCAATGAAGGAGAAGGGAAAGCGTAAACGAATACAAATAAGAAAAATTACGATGACGCGAGGAAAAGTTGAAATTCGTGCGGGCACACGGCTGTGCACCTATATGTGCACGCAGTGCAGGCATACGCGGTGGCTGAATAAGCAGTCACTACTAAGGCGGAACGAACTAATGCGTGCATGTGCTGGTAATTTTACGCATCTGTACCGCTGGAAGAGTAAAATATGCGTAGTGTTGAACTTTCTAAATGCTTTTCCGGATCTTCTGCTCTTCGCATCTTTTCCCTCTACTCCTTTTCGTTTTGTTTGTTGGCAAGCATGCGCCAACGAAGCGGAGCTGCACATCACTGAATAAATATCGAGGTGTTCCACACGCCGCACTGGAACGACTCCATAAGTACGACTCGACGTGCTTGCAGTGACGAGAGGCAAAACGGACGGCAGTGGTTTTCGAAACGTTAAGATGATCTTGGTCGGTCAAGGTAATTCTCGGTCATATACGGTGTTGGGGCACTTCTATATATACTGCCCGCTGTCGTAAATCACCTGTGCTGACTGATGTGCTGACCCTCAAATGAAACGATGCAATGAACAACGGCGTCGTGCATTCTGCCAATTGTCTTGAGCTGAAAACTGTACGGGATATCTTCGACGGCGTTATACTCTTTACTTCAGCCTCGTGCGACCTTGGGGCAAACATGGTGCCTGGCTTCATGTTTGCGGCCGCGTAGTTATCGTGTCTCCTTCTCGCCATCTTGAAAGAGAGTGATCTCGTAAACAAATCATAATATAGTGTGGCAGAGGCTAAACGTGCTAAGAAGCGTTCTCACTCACTCACTCACTCACTCACTCACTCACTCACTCACTCACTCACTCACTCACTCACTCACTCACTCACTCACTCACTCACTCACTCACTCACTCACTCACTCACTCACTCACTCACTCACTCACTCACTCACTCACTCACTCACTCACTCACTCACTCACTCACTCACTCACTCACTCACTCACTCACTCACTCACTCACTCACTCACTCCCCTTCACTCCCCTCACTCCACTCCACTCCACTCCACTCCACTCCACTCCACTCACTCACTCACTCACTCACTCACTCACTCACTCACTCACTCACTCACTCACTCACTCACTCACTCACTCACTCACTCACTCACTCACTCACTCACTCACTCACTCACTCACAGTTCTATAACATCATACAGAAAGATAAAAAAAAAAGAATAGACCATTGTACTGTACACTCTTCTCCCCTCCTCGTACTTCTCGACCTCTGGAAATTTCTGTCTCCCATTTCTTCACGTCTATAGCTTACACCGGCCAGTCAAATAGGCCGACCTCTCCGATATTCAACGAACCAAAGCCAGTTACTTAGATGCATACCTGGCAAGGGGACATTTTTTTATAAAGATTTTCACGTTATGTTCGGTTCAGTGAACTAAGGAATAACTCCGCCGTGCGTGTCCTGAGCAGTTTGCTATAAGGTTTCCCGTTCGAAGTCTGGCTTGATATGCGTCCAGCAATATGTTCCTTAGCCTGAAGCAGCCTACTTTAAAGAAAATAATAATCTTTTCATGAGAAGCTTCTATACGCTAGCCTGCGCCGGCGATGTAACGCAAAAAAAAAGTTGTCGCAGTTTCCCCTGAAAGGCGAAGCATCAATTGCGATAGCAAACTGGTAGAGAGCTATACAGAGTAATGGTATTAGCTTTATCAGCTGTATAAACTTGGACGTGCAGCAGCACCGATAACACGCAGAACTGTTGTCGACGCCGTCGGCGTTTTGCCCGCGTTCGCTCAAAATGCGTGCGGCGTTGGTGACTGTTGCCGGAGCCTATGATATAAATAGGCACTTGGTGCCGCAGCTAAACGTCGCCTCCTTTCCCTCCCCCTCCCCCCCCTCCCCCACGGCCTCTCGCGCATCGGAAGAAGGCGCGTTTGCTCTACATATATGGTGATTGTAAAGGAGGAAAGAGACGCCTACTTCTGCAGCCCTTAAGTGAGCACGGCCGCCGAAAAAAGAAATTTCGCCTAGGCGAACGTTTCAGAATACGGCCCCAGAACGCGCGTTTGTTCTCCGCCGTGCGTTCACTCCCCGTGAAAGCGCGCGCCCCTCGCGCCCTTTCCCTCGCACATACAGCGTTCGGCGCGCGGCGATGATTTAATCTCCATTGACGTCATACGGAACCTCACGGCGACGGCGACGCCGACGGTAGAAATCTGCTTTTGAGTGTCCATATAATTGCTATCGCAATAAAACAAAACAGCTACTATCAGAGCTGCATAGGTGGTCAGCACGCGCTCGTGCCACTGCTCCCGCATTCGTCATCGTCGTCTGCTTCCACAACTGACTGCGTTGCTGCTAATCATTCCAGTGTACAATTTCAATTCTCTTCTGTCTTCGTAATGTGGAGGCCGCGTTTACGGTTGTATGAGCCATTGCTTAAGGGGCTATGAGCCATTCATCATCTTATGTAACAGACAGACTTAATTTTGAAGACATTTCATAGAAATCCATCCAGAATGAACGCGCTCGGGAAAGGGCTCGCCTTCGACGTGCCAATTCTAGCGTGAGGGCTTCCAAAGCCCGGGCGAAACGTCAGCGAACAGCCGCGAACCCCGAGTTGCGGAAGCGCGATGTTGAGGTGAAACGTCAGCGAAGAGCCGCCGACACCTAGATGCGGAGGGGGGGGGGGGGGGGGGGGCATTGTTGAGGCCAAACGTCAGCGTCGTCTTGCCCTCCAGAAACCCGACAACATTGATGCACGCCTCGGCAACGCTAGCGCCAATTTCCCCGGTGCGACGGCCAGGTTTCAACGCGAGTTTCTCCACCGGAACTTCAGAGCCAGCTGCAGTGCGTGTTACCGATTGTGGTTCGAGCACAACGTGGTACTCATCAGTGCAATTCATTCGGAGGAACACCGAAGAAACATACGACAAGCGTCGCTTAACCCTATTTCCTCGACAGGGAAAGGGCTACTATATTTTTTTCTGCGCTGACAGTGAGAAGATTGCAGGCGTTGTACTACGTAATGCCGTTCACGAGTCACATTCTTTTTTACATCATCTAAAGCAATGTTATTGACTTAGCCACCATGTATAATGCATTATGTTTTCTATTGGCTCCTGCTCGAAATAGCTTGAGCACGTTCCACAATTCATTCAAAATTTTGACGCTGTCATTTGGGTTGCTATACTTGCATTGGACGGGGACATTTTGTTACGTCCCTTTCTTAAAGTAGTCTTCAATGAGATACGTATTGGAGAACACCCACGAGCAAGAAACCACTGCCGTTAACCTGGTACCACGTGTAACACAGCGAACGGGGTCTCTTTGGCTCTCGTCTCCACCGCAAACTAGTTGTGTTTCGCGTTCTATCTTCACCCTCCACGCTTTCAGCGCCGAAACCCATCCATGTATGGCTTTTGTAAAAGAACCAAGCCCACACACATCTGGCAGGGCGGCGTATTGTATACACTCGAGCACCTAGCCCGCGTATACGAATAACCGCGCGCTTCACTGTCGAGACTCAAGTCCCTCCGCTTTTGTATTCGAAGGAGAGAGAGGGAGGGAGAGCCAGGGACCATGTGTATGTATACATTCTCGAGTGCCGCTCAACATCTCACGAACACCGAGCAGGACATCGTCGTAGTAAGCTCTCCCCGGCATTATTGCGTGGCGGCGAGGCCTTACCGTGACGCAACCTGCCGCTTTCGCCGTGCAGCGAGCTCAGTCGCGTATATCGGTACAAGTATTATACCACCCCGGGGTGAAGGGGAGAGCTAAAGAAGGCCGTGCAGCAGCCACAGCTTGAAGCGAAAGCACGGAAAGGGCGAGGGACACACGGGAGAGCGTATAGGATCGCCGCGCGTCCCGCCCACTGCGCCCTAATCCGGCCGAGATTTGTTTGCCCCAGTGGGCGATGCGCCTTCTCAATCCTCTCCAGGAGTGAAGGGTCAGGGCCGGAGCTAGACCGGGTGGGGGAGTGCGGGGCGCGCTAGGTATGAGAGGGGGGGGGGGGGGGGCGGCGTGCAGGTTGCCTGCGTTCGAGTGCAGGGAGAGGACACACGCGGCCTATATAGTTTGTACGCCTCTCGCTTGCGTGTGTCCGTGCGCCGCTCTCGACGGCCCGTCGGATTAGCGTGCCTGTCTGTCCGTGCGTGCGTGCGTGCGTGCCCGCGTGAGAGCGGCGGGCGCGTAGCTCAGTGCATGCGAGCGCGCCGAGCTGCGGGCCTTTACCTCTATAAGGCCTAATCCCGCAATTGCGGCACGAGCAGTAGCTATGGCTCCTGTGGGCGTGCGCGCGCGCTATCCCGTATCAAGAGGGCCCCCGCCTCGCGGCTTTGCTTGCAAACAGCGTAGTACGTTCAGTGGGCCGCGAAATGCGACCGGGCACGCATAGTGCTCTGCTGGAACGTGCGCTGCTGCTGTCACTGCTCCGCAACGTCGCGACGGAGAGCGCGCGTTCGCTGCCTCCGCATTGCGTGTGCGTGTGTGTGTGCTGGAACGAGGTATAATGCCTGCGGCCGTCTCTCTCTCTCTTTCCTGCTGACGCTGCAATGGCCGCCTGTCTGCCTTCGGTTCCGCCACACGTACCGCAAGTCTCGGTGTGTTGCGGTACGCCAGGCCAAACGGTGCGAGCCGTTAGTGTCCCTATACATATACTGTATATTATACGTTACCTTGAAATCGCGACAACGAATCCGCAAGGTCTCTTTTCTTACAGAAATCGCGATGGTGATAGTGGCGGGGCTGGCGTTGCTATAAGCGGAGTTAGTCTGAGCCATAAGTTTCCCCTCTTCAATGTATGCTTTCATGTTAAGCACTAGAGTGATTGATGGATGGAACTTATGCTGTCCGTGGTTCGCGATTGGACGACTCATCGGGTATGTGCCAGTCGTAATGCCTCACTGTCTATTCCGGTTTGCAGACGACGTATGCGCATTGAAGTTGCAGCACGAAACGCTCTTGACCAAAGTTTATGAGCTTGGCTCCTTGTTTATGATTTTCTTTCTTTCTATTGTTTGTCGAGTGTGCTACGGCGTCCTTGGTTGAACCCATGCATTGCTGTAATCATTATGATAATAAATTTGATATTGTAGGGGCAGTATAGCTGATTATGTCTTGTTGTGCCGAACTGAGAAAGTGAGAGAGCGATCTTCACTTGGAACAGAGAGGGTGTCACTTTTACCCAGGTGGGGGGAACTGGCGCGCTATACACAGTCGAAATATTTGACTCCGGATGGGGCTGCCCCTTTCGTTCTTCTTTTAAGATGTATATTTTTAGATAGCCTGGAAGATCATGCGAAAGACAAGTTGCTTGCGCGCATTTCAACAAACTGTTATCGAAGGTTCAACTCTGCCGAGAGCTTATCTCGGCCAGAGTTCCGTCGCATTCTCGTCGTTTTTGTTTCATATCGAAAAGATTGCCGCACCTCTTGGCCATCCGGCCTTGACCATTGGGCTTCTCTTCGCCTTGTAGCAAAAAGCAGACTTAAGATCAGCCTTCTAGTGCCGAGCGGTGTAAATATGAAGTTTATTACAAACTGATCCGAGAAAAAAAAAGAGAGAGGGGGGGGGGGGACTAGCGCTTTCACATTTCGAGTTTTGCGGAGTAATCCAAGTCACATCTAACATGCCAGGCTAGATGATTTCGAGCGAACACGCATCAGTCTACTATATAGTTGCAATCCACGAGTGTCTTCCGGAACGTAAAACTCCGCTGTTCGCTACGCACCCTGAGCGTGAGTGGGTCGTGTCCATTACACGAGAGAAAACTCGGTAGTCCGAGCTGTGCCATCTCAGCGGGGCCCGGTCCAATTACGCGACCACACAAGCGCCGACGGCGCGCGGCTCTCCAGCGGCGTAACGAGGCTCGACGACTTTCCCGCCTGCGGCTACGGCGGCGATGAAAGGTATATAGACGGCCGACAACGAAATGAAGAAAAAAAAAAACTAAAAAAAAAAACGCGATGGCGACATCGAAAAGAAAATGAATCCGCACTACAAAAGGCCTACCTCCCGGGCGTTCTACGTGGCGGTTAAAGAGGAAGTTTGCGAACATGATTTGGAATCGGCTGCGGTTCCGGCTACGCTGTACACGTACGTTCGTGACTGCGCGAAGAGAGAGTGGTTGAAAGAGAGAGAGCACGCTTACAACGACAAAGGGGGTACGGGATGAGAAAAACTTTGGTGCTCGTCCAATCGGTCCCTTTCTGTTTTCGCCATCGGCTTCAGGTGTGCTCGGTATCTCGTCACCGGTATAGCAGCAGCAGGAGGCTGGTAGGCTGCCCTGCGGCGAGAGAAGAATTCGCGTCGAAGTTTTTGGACGTCAAACAGTCCTCTCTCTCCAGACGAGATGAGAGCGCTTTTCGAGTTGCCTGGTGGAGGACCGCAATCTCCGCAGCGCACTTTGTTCAGCCAGCTATATAAAGAACATGTAGAAGGGAATCCCGTGCGCGAGTGTTTGACTTGAGCCTTTAATTGTAGAGCGCGCGGCGATGTTTTGCCCCGAGCATAATTTGGAACAAAGTCTGTCAACGCACTTGTACCCTTTTTGTTCTCTCTTTCGCGATTCGTGTCTGCTATGGAGTGAGCGATTGAAGCAATGCGCCCAATTTTATTTCGGCACAGTACACTGGACTGCGGAGTTTCGAAGGTTGTGGAAGCCCCCCCCCCCCCCCCCCCCCCCCTTCCCCCCCCCCCCCCCACACACACACTTTTTTTTTTTGAGGGTGTATAGAGGCAGCTGTACTACCCCCAGGGATGCAGCAGTTGGCAAGCAGGATTATGAAACTCTCAGAGCGTATGTGCGTACTCAATATACGAGGCTTACAGAAGCCCGTAATCTGCACGATTGAACGAAAAATTTGTGGACGCATTTTTGTATTTTTGCTCAAGAGCTATTCCTTCATGTGCATGCTCTTTGGTTTTCTCTTAAAGCACAGGGTTGATATTTCTTTAGCTTTCTCGCGTGTAAAAAGCTGAGCACATTTAGAGAAAGTTGTATTTGACGAAATCCTCAGTAAGTTGCACATCAGTGCAGGTGTAGTTCTGCCACGTTACGGTAATGACGACGCAGTTGCCAAGAGCGATTGTATAGTCATTTGACGTATGTACTAAAGCAAGTACATCAATCTGAAGGTACTATTGGGGTTTTATTACTTCATTACCTTTATTTTTTTCTATCATTGTTCCTGTCTGGCCGTTTTGGCACATCGTTACCATCTGTAATTACCGTGACCGCCTCGGTTACCTGCCAGCTTTGCACGCGCCATAGGTGATTTTCAGTAATCCCACGAGGTGCATGCACAGCTACTGTTAAGTAGAGCACTGATAACTAGCAGTCAGGAACAACGAGGTATAGGGCTTCACCGCTCCATCACCAAGGGCGCCCCCTAAGTGACGTGGATCACCATGCAGTGTCGTAAATCACCATAGATGCGACAGTAATCAACAGTTTGAATTGCCTTAAAATCTTTATGTCATTGGCATATAGAAGGACTGAAGAATTTCGAATAGCGGAAAGAATGTCATTAATAAAAATTTAAAAAAGGGAGTGGTCGTAACAGTGATCCCTGAGGGACGCCGCTAGTTGCCATGCAAGAAGAAGACGTTTGGCCGTTGACGTTAACAAAACATGATCTACCAATAAGATAACTTCGTAAGAGATTTACAATTGACGAGCCAACACCAAATTGCGTAAGCTTGATGAGAAGCAGTGATCGAGTGACTGCTGACCACATCAAAAGCTTTGCTGAGAATAATAATAATAATAATAATAATAATAATAATAATAATAATAATAATAATAATAATAATAATAATAATAATAATAATAATAATAATAATAATAATAATAATAATAATAATATACAAGAACATATACGTATGCTTGAAGGTGCGCAATATTCCTCGCTCTGCCTTCTTGTGCTTCATGGCATGATGAGTGGTAATCTTATCAAGAAGAACATGAAAACGACACCAGACGATTTTCCTTGTTTTCCAGCGCTGACAAGTGTTCAACGTGATTAACCAATTCGCACGAACATCCAATTTCATCGGTAATGGATTAATTGCGAAAGCTTGACTTCACGGGATCACCAAGACTTTGCGTAACTTGACGATAACTCCACTGAAAACTTGTCGACGCCATATAACTTGTCAGCCTACATAAGCGTTATACGCTTCAATACATAAGTAGAAAGCTGCAACGATTTGTCTTTTCAATCTGCTCGATGTTTGTGTATTATCAGCTCGTTTGATTCTTTTCAGAATCAAAGACAACTTCGAATGGCTGAGAAAAAAAGGAAAAAAATTTGCTGTAGGTTATGACAAGATCGTTCTGGTCCGTTCTGTCTACGTTTTTCTCCCTTACCTCTCTTTTATTTATTTTTTTCATACAACTGGTTTCACCTTTTGCAGCGCATTAATGTGGCAGAGCACGCTTTACAGGACCAAGCTATTGCTGAGAGATGGTTGGGATTGTCTACATTCGGACTTGCATATCGCCTCTCGTATTGTCAGAATGGCCCAGTGACATGTTTTTGCACATCGAAACTCTGTAAATATTAAAACTGGGAAAAATATAGCCTACATAAACTTAGGAATAATAAAGTAGATCGCGTAAGCGAGGCTCGGTTTTTTTCACAAGCTACTCGATATGAAGCGTCTTTGTCATCTCCTAATAAATGGAACTGCTTGACTCGCCCAGGGCTGTCATCGAACTTTTAAGACACTCCCACATAGCGTCGCGAGACTACCACGAATTACGGAGAACCTCGCCTTCATCCCGACTCGCTTAGAAACCCCTTACCAGTGGGCAGGTTTTCGGCCATCGCTTCAGGCTAGGCTAAGTGGGCGAGCGTTAATCTAATGCAAGCTACGTTTGTGTATTATTGTTTCCACTCGCTCATTCCTCGAAATGTGTCAGTGCGGAGATAAGCGCCGCCAGCTAAAGTGAAGTTCGCTCTCACTGTCCACCGCGGAACGGAGATTGCCGCAATCTTTCGCGGGCCAGCTATCGCCTGAACTCGCGAGGAGCGAGCGAGGCCAGCTCTATCGGCCGCGAAGCCCAGGCGTGCGCTTGGCCTCACAGTTGACGAACGGGTTGTTACGGCTCCCCGAAGGGTTAAAGCCGCGGGGTTTTGCCCGAACAACAAGAAGAGGCGCGGAGAAAAATCTTCGCGGCGGTGGTTATTAAAGGAGGTGCAATTAGGGGCCGCGGCTCGCGGCGCGAGTAACGCCGCCGCCGCCGCTAAATTGATAAGGGCTCGCGCGAAGAGTTTCCGCACGCGCGGCGGCCTCGACCGTGGCGGTGCGGTTAGCGGAGGGGTGCGCTCCCGATTTTGGCAATTAATTCTCCTCCGGTGGCGGCGAAGCTAGCGCGCGAGCAAAGAGGAATGTTCTTCTCGTCTCCTTCGGGGGCCGGCGCGCCTACAGCAGCCGCCGCGGCGGCCGGCCAAAAACGGGAGGCAACAGCCGAGCCGAAAGAGCACGGCTTCCCGGGAGCGCTCCCTTCTTGGGCGCTCTTCCCTTCTCTCTACCCTCCCGGCGCGGGAGACCGGCAGCCTCTTTCCCGCCGTTTTTTTTTCTTCTTCCTTTTTTTTTTTGCGGATCCGGGCGCCGAGAGAATCTAATTTCCGCGCCGGGCAAAGGTGCGAGGCAGCCGCGCGGAAGCCGGCAGAGCGGCCGCCAATGGCGATGCCGCCCGCTGTTGCCCCGGCGACGAGGACGGGGCGCTGCTCCGCGCCGCTCCGCCAGCCAGCCTCTTCCGCATCGCTGGGCCGCCTCCCCGCGCGCTGCGCTCTCTCCTCCTCATTTTCTCCCAGAGCCAGCACCGCACAAGGGCTGGTCTGCTCTTCCCTCCTCTCTCGTTCTCCATCTCGGTTCTTTCGGTGGAAACTCTCTCGCTCTCTTTCTGAATCGCGAGCTCTGGCTGCCAGCAGCGGCAGTGGGAGGGTGGTGTGCTGCTGGAGCTGCTCTCAGATTTATTATTATTATTATATATATCTATCTTTTTTTTGTTCCTCCCAGTGCTCGAACCTTGCTCCTATCTTTCTTTCCACCGCCGTCCGAGTTTCGGGGCTCTCGGCGAGGGCGGGCACACGGTGCTGCGTAGCTTCTTCCTCTTCTAGTTCTGCTCCCGCCGCCGCCGCCGCCTGCTTCTGCTGTTTCCGCTGCTTCGCGAGAAACAAAGGCTCGCAGCGCACGTTCTCTTGCTCCCTGGGTGCTGCCTTCTACCGTGTTTGCGCAGAGAGGTGGGCCGAACGGGGAGGCAAGCGTGGGAGGGGTGAGGCGGCCGAGGCTTAGACAGCCGCTGCAAAGCGAAGTGTGGCGCGGCGGCTCCTTGTCGAGCTGTCGGGCAAACACGACGCCGAGTGTGGAGCGGCGCGCTCAGTTTTGTTTGCGCGGCTCCGACCCTCGGCGGCGTCGTTCTATTGCTTTGTTTGTCTGCTCTTTTTTCTTTTTAGTTTTGTATCTTTTTTGTTAGCTTCGTCTGCGCTCTAAGATCCACACACGCTTTTCAGGGGTCGTCGCTTGGCTCCTTTAGCGACTCTCGACGTAGGTGTGTGCGTGTGCGCGCGGGATGGTTAACAGCCGGAAACTGGCGTCCTCTTCTCTTTCTCTTTTTTCCTCCTTCTTCTTCTCGTTCCCGACGGCGCTGCACAGTACACGCAGCGTCGTCTTCTTCTGGAAACACGCCTATGAAGCCCTCTTTCCCGGTGCTCCCGGCGTCAGCACGACGGCATCCTCTACGCACTCGACAAAGTGAACGGCGCGAGGTAGACAATATACTTCTTGTTCCGCTTGTTTATACAAGGTTCGACGTTCCGTTTGCTCGCGTTGCCGTTCGTTCTTTTGCAAGCGACGAAGATCGGCGTCGCTCGCAGCGGAGACGATGACAACGGCGTGTGGGGTGACAGAGTCGCGTTGCGAGTTGCGTTCCTCGCGCCGAGAAACGCCGCTCTGCTTGCAACCGAGACTCGGAATAACTCAAGAGAAAGAAGAAGAAGTGAAAAGCGAGCGACACCCGCAGCTTCCTGCTCGTGTAGCCGTTTCTTTTTTGTCCAATTCCCTCTATTCCCTCTCCCAGCCAAAACCCAATTTCCAACGCTCCTTTGCTCGCAAGCCCAATCCCTCTATTGCGCCTTTCTCTTTCCATTCCAGCGTCATGCGGGCCTTTTTTTTTCACCCTCTTCCGAGAGGCGCGGGGGATTCTTCCTTCTTCCGGTGTCACTCATCTCGACAACGAGCCGCTCCCGGTCTCACCACTTCTTCCATCAGCTTTGCCGGGTCACCATTTCATCTTTCTTTATCTCTTTCATTTTGTGTTTTATTTCCCCACTGCGTCGTAGCGCTTCGCCCTCTCGGCTTCCTCTTTTCAACTTCCGAGTGGCTGGCTGCGGCGCTGGCTGCCTGGCTGCAGGCGGGCAAGAGGCGAACGCGTCGACGACGGCGACGACGAGCGACTCGGGAAGAAGTTTTTCGCTCCGCTTTCATACAAAATGTGTCGCGCGCCGCCGTTTTGCTGCCTGGTGACGTGCCGCGAGAAAGGACACTAAATGGGGGAGGGGGACGGAGCGTGAAGGCGATTGCGGAGGAAGCATCGACGAAGCGAGCAAGGGGTAGCTGGAAGGGAGACGCAGGATGAGACGATAGAAACGAGAGAGTGTGTAATAACGAAAACGGAGACAAAATAGAAGACAGGAATATGAGAGAGAGAAAGAAAGAAGTACAGGGAGGAAAAAGAGCGTGGCACGCTCGCCTCAGCTGGATTCGCACGAGTGCGCCTGCTCACGAGTGCGTGCGGCGAAGCTTACGGAAGCGTTGCTGCGGACGAGTTGCCTCTCAAAGAAGGGGACAAGCGTGCCGCCGCCGCCGCCGCGTTGACGCCTCTCTCTCGCTACGAGCTTTGTTTTGCGTCCTGCGCACGGATGGACGACCGCTGCCGCCGCCGCCAAAGGAGCGGTAAAAAAAAGAGTGCGCGGTGGTGCGGTGTGGTGGCGAGCGTTTATGTCTAGCCGCTACACGCGACGTCGCCCGAGGAGATGATGTGTCCGGAGAAGCGTGCGGCATTTTGACGTGTGCGCGCGCCTCGTATATGAAGCGAGGTGGTTATAGGGGTGCGCACAATGAGGGGGGAGGGGGGGGGGGTGGCTCGACGACTGTGCAGGTCGATAACTATAGGGTTACTCGAGGTGTATGGCGCGGGAGGAGACAAGAGGGAAACGTTATGAGACGCCCGGTGACAAACTTGCTATGCTGTCTCGGAATCCTGTCTGTATATGCTTTTGGAAGCATAAGCCTACCTTGGGGACTAAGTGGCTATGGCGTTCCACTACCGTGCACAGAGGTCGGGGGTGCGGTGACCGGACACATTTTATTCAGGTCGGAATCCCTTAGGTGTTAAACATTAGGTGTAAAATTTTGTGTATTATTTTTCACGACTATATGAAATAAAGCTGGAGACTTGGGTTAGTCGAGCTGCTTGCTGTAATGCAGTTTCTTTTTTCCCGTCCCAACAACTTATACGCCTCAGTATATATGTAGTGAATAAACTCAACTCAACTCTATGCGAAAAACAAAATTATTTTAGCCAGCATAGACGACATACCTGGCGAAATATAATGCGCAGTGAGCTTTTACTCTGTTTCGTGCAGTGTTTGTTGGAGAGAACAATACCAGGTGTGAGCGAACAGTCCCTTTTCGGGAAGTAAAATAAGTTTGAGTCGTATTCGTTTGTAGAAGTTGTGCCTCGCAGCGGTAAAGCGGAAAGACTACAGGCTTTTCTTCCTCCTCCCAAACATCAAGACCTAATCATTGGTCTCTACTAAACCAAGCCTTTATCTTCTCACTGCTGGATTGGGAGGGCTTTTCTCAAAAATATATTTGGGCTACACCTCATTAATAGGCCTCACACTATACTTGAAGAAAATAAGATCATTTCTTTTAAGCCGCCTCTCATGCGTTTTGTGTTTCCTTGGGCAAGTGCATCAATCGGTCTTGCGGAAGCTTGTGCGATACAGCGTGTTTCGGCACTTGTAAACGACTATATATTTATTAATGGTGCTGCCAACTGCAACGTATCAATCGTTCATTCTATTATTGCATTGCAAAGAGGAAATAAATAATATTAGCGAGATAAGTGGGGGATTGCTGAAGTGCGACGAATGGCAAAAAAGACCAAATTTTTGAAAGATCCCAAAACCGTTTCAATAGTTTTCAGTATATAGGGTCTACATAAAGAGAAAACAGCGTCATAACTTAATATACTTGATGCAAACTGTGTAATTTACGCACACTCTTACTAACAGTTTCGCTTTAATTTTGTTTACGACTCAAGCCATGTTTTCCTCGCTATTTTCCTCTTCGTGGGAGCTACGTCATGGCGACCGACATCTGAAGGTATCCTTGGAGCATATCAGATATTTTCTATAATGCCGCACTTACGTTCGTGCACATTCTCTGTTCTCGTAGAACGTAACCATGTGACTCGCACAGAGGTGCGATTGACCGGTGTCGCACTTAACCTAGCAGAGTGGGCATTAAATGCACAAAACGAGTAAAGATTGCGTAAACATTTTATTGGTTAAGAAATCAGGAGGAAATAACCAGTACACTTATGAATATGAATTGTGATATATGTGACATATGTGCCCCAACTTCACAACTACTCGCGGCCATTAGTTCTTGAGTGCTTTCTGCATCGCTGTGGCTTTGTTATTTTCGGGGTGTTCCTCTTTTTACTGAACGTTGGAGCAGGAGAGCAGCCGTAGCCTCTACGGGACGCCAGCGTCACCTTACATTCATTGAATTAAAAGTAAGTACACACGAATCTTAACGTATTTGTGGTCATCCCCGGTAAACGTTTCCTGGTGGTTGCTGAATATGAGTAATTAGAAAAATAAAGTAAGGAGTGATAGAAAGCATGATTCATCTCACCTGCATAATATTTTTCTCGGGCTCTACATCAATTCGGCATTAAGCGTTTTAGAGTAGCATGTTCTTTTGTTTTTGTGCACTAGGTGTTGTTCTTTTTGCTATAGTGATAGTTCAAGCGTGTATACTTGTGTGGTTGTTGGGAGTAGCACGTCCACTACCGGTGATGTCTTGTGCCTTACATGACATTACGGTGACGAAAACAAATTAAGCCGCATACATTTCATTATAAAAACCGAAAGAAGACCGGAATGTGCTTTCGTAGAAGTACCTGCTTGTTTTATAATCAGCCCCATTATGCGATCCCCCCACCCATTTTACATTGTTAAAATGGAGTGTGTTCACTTACATGAAACTTGGGCGGAGTAAACGTAATTCAACCTGGGAGTACATGAACACCAGTAAATAGAGCTAAATATGGGCGAGCAACTACTTCGGCATAAAAGAAACACCAGCACTCTGTGTGTTCTCGTGTATTGCTCAGCGGTGCGTTCCACTTCACGGTGCAGTCTTCCCGTGTGCCGTACATCGCACGCACAAAAAGGACAGTGCTTTGTTTCCTTACGAAGTGTTCTCTAGTATGCAACTTCTAGTTAGTTTTTAACCCACTCTAGTTAAACACGAATACTCGGCAACAAACTGGGCTTTGCACAATGTTTAGTTCGAAATGTGACGGCTAATAGTTTGCAATGAAGTAGCGCTTGGTCGAATGCAGTATTATGCCTATGTCCCCTACAAATACTCGTCCACGTATCGAGTTTTCTTCCTTACGCACTGTTTTACAATTTATTTGTGGAACGATCTTTTTTTTCGTGTTTAAATAATTTCAGTATGTGTCTGCTTTCGTAAGAGCAGGGATTTATAGCACCCCACAAGGGTAGAGAAAGAAGAGATAAACCGAAATAAGAAGAAACAAATTTTCTGGTATTTCCTTCTGTTTTTCCTTTTAATTTGAGCTTTCATTTTAATTGGCGGGTACGCGCCATAAAATAGGATCATAAACCTCATCATCATCATCATCATCATCATCATCATTATCATCATCGTCATCGTCGTCGTCGTCATCAAATATAGACGACGCTGGTGATATCAGGCATATCCAGCTGCTTCAGGATTTTTAAAGCTCCTGGAATTAGGACGTTTAGAGCGGTGGAGCGAAGATGCAGATATATGATTTTAAATTCACAAAATAATAAATTTCTGAGAAGCCAAGCTAGTGTAGCTTGTTGCAACGAAAGGCGTCGCCATAACTCTCTGTGGACCGTTGCAGGCCAGCGTGACAACCCATACAAAAGAAGTATGCTAAGAGCGGCAACGCATGTGCTTTGTGACCACGTGATACACAGTTATACACGTCACGTCACGCACCGTCACGCACAGTTATACACGTGATACACGTCACGCACCAATGACAAGTTCCATAGATTCTGCACGTTTTAATTCCTGGTCAATGAAGTTCTAAGCGTGTTCAGATTTTTTAGCTTTCGCTTCCTTGGTTAATAATAGGCTGCAGAGCTTGTATACACTGTTGGAAAAATAAACAACTGACATAATACGTATGTGACAGTTGAGGGATGGCGTGTTTGTATCAGAACTTGAACGCTTTTTGAATTTGTTTGAAAACTTCGTGCGCTTGAGCAAAAGGAAACTTATCGTACCATGAGAGATGATACAATGGATAGTCGTTCAGGAAGTAATGATGTGAAAAGAGGGATAGCGCATTTTAAGGTATCGAAATCAGCGTTAAAGCCCACCACCAACGAAGAAACTGAAGTCACAACTGCCTCCTAGAAAAGACGTTGAGAAAAAAAAAGCAATAACAAGCTTGGGCACGAGATGCCAAGTGCGTTCGAATTAAACCCAGAAAAAACCGAAGAGGCCTCACTCTGCGTAAGATTAACCCATCCGAGCGGAAGAGGAGGTGATCATTGTTGCCGGGACGTGCATATTTCCTATATAATTGCCATTCCAGTGAGCATATATATATATATATATATATACAAACGACCCGCTACCGGCTACAAAGGTATTCCAGCAAATGCGTGCCGCACTCACGAAGAAAGTGACTCCGCAAGTACAAATCCCCAGACTCGGCTCCAAATTCTGCTTTTCATGCAAAACAATTTTCTCGTTCCCAACAACGGCTTACGTGCATTCCTACGCTGATGTGACACACGGATAAAAAGCGCCGTGCAGCTTTTTACTCTATACGTGCTCCTGTCGCGGGCATCACGTCCGCGCCAATGCTCGCGCTCAAAGGATAACCGGGCAAAACAACTTAGTCCGTGCCGTCTCGCCTCACACATATTTATATGTACGCGGCGCAGTATCTCATGCGCCCGCGTATTGTGCACCCCCTTCTTGGACGCAAACACATACACGCGCTTTACACGCGTATACTGGCAGTTCTCAAGAATGCGCTCTGGTAAATGCACGCGGAATATGTATACCGCGGCTGCGTATGAGGCAGAAAGTCTCAAAAACGCGTTTTCTTTCTCGACACCCTTCGCCTTTTATCCCTCGCGGTTCTGCAAGTGAAAGTACACGTAGTGTGGTAGTAGGCGAAGAAGAAGAGCAAAAAGGAATGGAGTTGGGGTTAAATCGACTTGTTATGCATGGACTCGGCGCCGATGCGTGGAGGATTGCGGCGACCCCATGCGTTGTGCACGGAGATGAAAGATTTGAAAGAAAGGAGGGGGGGAGTAAGCGCTTATACTCCGCGCGCATGCCATGTGTGCTTGCACACGATTTCGCCCTGCGGCCGAAACCGCCTGCTCGTGTACCCAGTTTTGTTCCGCTGCGGCAGGTCTTCGAGGGAAATATAAAAAGGAGGGCGGTAAAGTCCCGGAAGGCGGTTCTGTCGGGCGGCAAATATCCGCGCAGCGCCCACTCGACGAAGAAAACATGCGAGTGGGTTTCATATATGCGACCACCGGCGACATATAGCGTGTACCACCACGTCTATAGTCGCGACGGCCTCCTGCCTTCAGGCGGCGCACGGCAAGGCAAAGGCATTGCCGTCGAGAAACGAACCCGCGATGCCAGTGCAGTGGGTCCCCTAGTCCATTATCGGATTAGGGCGACGCGTTTGCGGAGAAGTCTGGAGGACGAAGATGAAACTTTCTTTTCTTCCGTTCGCCGCCTTCCTTTCTTTGTTCCTTTTAACATTTTACTTTCTCGTTCCCAGCACTGCGATGGCAGGAAACTTGGCGCGCAGCGAAGCGAGGAATTGCTACACCCCCGCCTTCGAGAACGTATACTGCGCGGTGGGCTAGCTGCAGGCGACGCTGTGGCGAGGAGGAAGAGAGGGAGAGACTCGTGTCGTGATGACGACTGCGATTGCGGGGTGATACTGGTGATACCGTGCGACCTCGGCGGCGGCGGCGGCGGCGGCGGCGGGCGATCTGTTTGAAGAAAGCTTCTCGAGACCGTGTTTCCCATTGTTGTTGCAGTTGTGTGAGCGCGGCTTGCCTTTGGCTCAAGCGACCCCCGCGCGGCGTCTCCCTCGTTGTACGCTCTTTTTTTCCTTTTCCCGTATACCCTCAATTCGGAAGGAGGCCTGAAATCCCTCTTAAGAGCTTTCTCGCGGCCTGGCGCGACCCCGCGAAGAAACGAGAGGAGGAAAACGGCAAGAATCTCTGTCTCTCTCTCTCCCCTTCTTTCTTCCTCCTCTTTTCTGGTTTTTCTCTCCTTCCTATGTTAAGCGGGGGAGACCGCGGTGGCCGCTATTCGCAACCCTGGGCTTGCGAGCTCGCGGCACGGGAGGTTTTTAGAAAAGGAGGCAGCGCACGCTTTTACCGAAGCCGCGCCACCGATGGCGCGCCAGCTTCTATCGCTGCTGTTGATGGGCTCCTGCGGTTCGCGGCCTCGTATATACAGGCGACTGCGTCGTCTTCTGTTCGTGCACTTTTCCGCTTTGCACATGCGTGCCTTTTATATGGACAGGGCGGTAAAAGTGGTCTGCGTTCTCGTGTTTACCGGCGTTTAGCTGAGCCTAAACTGTATTAATTGCGCAGCGAGCGAGACAGAATGGATGTATTGAAACGCTCGCTCGTGCACCATAAATCCAGTAGCAAGCTAAGCTGGAAAATGAAAAGTGTGCTAAAAAGTATCTCACTAAAGCAGTTCAGACCAGTGAAGCAGTATTTGAAGGTTACGCTTTTACTTATTTGGAGAATAAAAGTTGAATACCTTTATTGTATTTTGTTTCTAACGTCACGCCGCAAAGCATGTGCCGGTACGCAATGTGTGGTTTCAGAAATCTGAGCGTATTTTCTTTTATTTGGTCCTTTTACCGTAGAAAAACGTCTAAAGCTTTCTAGTTAGAGTCACCAATTTCTTTAGAATACGGTATCTGTGCACTTTCTGAACCACATCGGAGCTGCGTAGAAATATGCAGCACTGCCGCGGTTCTTCAGTGACGTGAATCGCACCTTCCGCACCGTCGCTTCAGCTGATACTCCGTTTTCACTGCATTTCCGGACATACAACGTGTGGCGCAGAGTGCGCAGAAGCAGAGGAGTTGTAACGTTCATCACTGTGCAGGCAACACGACACCTTGTCTTCCGTCTAGCCTGATTAATCCTCGCGTGTTAATCGATGGCGCTGTATACGTAACGCAGTGTTTGGAATGGACGGCTCCTTTCTAATGATGTTTCAGGACTTTGTTGCTGGGCTAGTTGGTTCATCTTATTCCGTAGTGTTAAGACGCAACGAAGGACGAAAAAAAAAAAAACAACGATCAGGACAGGAATGAGAGTCTATGATGTCCATGATGTTCATGGCTTCTGAAATAGAGAGATGATGAACAACTTTAGAGCTTTTTTTTTATTTCTAAACATTTTTTTACGAGCAAGTCCACAGACGCGAGCGAAAGAAACAAAAGAGCAGGATGAAATACTTTTGAAGACAATAGCTTATATGTGTTGAACACAAAACGCAGCAGAACATCTAAGACCGAACTACAAGCCTTCAAGTCTCCTTCACCACCGAGAGTTCTAGAAAGGAGACTGAGAACTTACCTGAGCAATCACAATTTGCTTCAAAACTGGATTTCAAATTGAAATTGGGCTTCAATTCAATACGAATTGTTAAAAAATATTGTATGCCCCTAACTTAATGCTGCCGAAGCCTGTTGCCGGGCCTGTATATATAGCGTTTGTGTTGGCAGAAAACGCGAGAACTTGGCAAATAAATGTTCCAAGACAGGACAAGAAATGAAAAACACAAGATATTATAGCACATTTTGTGTATATATGCACATACCAGTGTAGTATTCTTAGTTCAATCAACAAAGGATGGCCGCCAAATTCATTCAGTGCAACATCGAGTCATATATCTGTTCGGAGGCGCCAAGCCAAGAAACACTTGAAAGATTCATATAATTTTTTCACTGCGCGCATTGACAGTAAGTCACGAGTGCAAGTACCGGCTGTACAGCGGCGGCCATATTACAGTTATTAATGAACACAAAATGTTGGCGCTCTCTTGAGAACCCCACTCGATCAAAATTAATGTAGATCCATTCTCAATGACATCTCTGAATGCCCGAGGCGCAATGTGCCGTCACTTGCCTGTGTTTATTATACGAGTACAAATTAAAGAGATAATTGAAATCGCTCACTTTGAGAATCGCTTTGAAATCGCTCATGCCCTTATTAGTCGAGGCGTGCTGTTAGCGCCCTTCGCGATTTGCCTCTGAGTGACATTGCTTGATCTATGCGTTATTCACTGCGTGTTCTTATTTTTCCTTCTTATTTTCTTTTTCTTAGGGCCTTCATATTTTAGAGCTCTGTGTTGTGCTTTTCGCTAGTAGGTTTACGTGCAACTTTCGGTGCCGCATATACTCATCTACGAAGAGATATGGGCCGGTATTTTGTAGCGATGCCTTATGCTTTATTCTATACTAGTCTTATCATCCGCCGCTCACGGCCAGCTGATCCCGCCGATAACATGAGCGGACCGTCGCTCTGACCACTGATCAAGCGCGAAAAGCGCGAGAAGGCATTAGTATCGGAAAGGCATCGCTACAAAATACCGGCCCAGGTCTCGTCCATTAGTGATTATAGTGATTGTGTTCGTTGTGTGTAGTGTTGGTTGTTGTTTTACTCTAGCTTTGTATATATACATTTTTAAATTACTGAGTTATACATTCGAGGTTTTGGAATACCCGGCCCTAAAGCACTATATTTTGTTTTTTTCTTTTAAGTGAAAAATAAAGCGAACTGGAGAACGGGAAAGGTTACGGGACAGACGCGACCTGTTCTTCCGTATACCGCCGTTCATTCGCCGTATATATAGTTAAACGACGAGAAATATGGCAGTCACTGTGGAAGAAATGTCACCGAACAGATAAAGGCTCGCACGCCCAATATAAACGACAGATCACCGCAGTCGACCTCGATGACAATCAGTATAGCCTTGCCCGTTCTATAGTCCGACGGTATGCGCATACCACTCGGCGCATGCATTTGCCGCCGCCAAAGACCGCCGCATGCTAAGTGGTGCTGGTCATGCCTATATACCGGGCCACTTCCCCGAGCGGTGCCGGCGGCGACAGTCTTGACCGCTCTTTGCAACCGGCACACTTTCCTTATATCCTTTTTTTCTTCACCTCAGCGAAAGGCCATTGTATGCGTCGCGCCTTTTGTCGCCGCACACCGCATAGTGGCGGCGAGCAGCTTCTTTTCGTCTACTTTCACATCCGCGATCTCGCTTCTCTGTCCACTTCCTACGCGCGTGTGTGTAGCACACCGCGGCGGCACCGTCTCAAGACGCCCCCCTTCCCCCCCCCCCCCCCCCCCCCCCATCTATACCTGAACCGACTGACCCCACCCCGGTATCTATATCCATCTGTTACCGGCGCTGGCTTGTGTGAGGGTTAGGAAGACTCGTGCTTGTATGTTTGCTTTTGCAATTGACCCCTCGGCGGTGCGGTGTTCACGAACACGGCCTGCTCTATGGTATATACCCGTGTATGCGTTTTAGGCCCGTTCCTGGCGGACCTCGGAACATGTCGGGATGAATGGCGCGACAATGGCGCCTCGAGGCGGATCTGTGTCGCCGCCGTCTTGTCGGCAACTTTGTGCCGAGCCCCCTCCCCTTGTCCCGCCGTTCTCCAACCCCTTCGCGCACTCGAGGTCAAAGTCGCACCGCCGAAGACGACAGCTTTCTTGCGCCAATCCTATACAGCGCCATTTCTCGCTTTGAAGCAGCGTGAAGAAGTGTGGTGGTTTTATGGGACAGGAGGACCATATGTTATTGCTCAATCATGAATTGCCCGTGTAGACATAGGATGGCTTTGCAGCTATATATATATATATATATATATATATATATATATATATATATATATATATATATATATGTATGTATATGTATATGTATATGTTATCGTCAGACCCAACGACAGCTCAAGCACATAATCACTTTTCAAGTCGGTTCTTATTACCCGCTGGGAAATTAGGAACTAACGGCCGCATTTCGATGGGGGCGATAAAGAGTAGCATGGGGGTAAAGAGATAGCAAAGTATAGATAAAGAAGCACAATCGGTCACAGGTGGCACAGCACAGTAGCCACTTGCAGCACTATAAACATCTGTCCAGGCTACAGCCACTTGTTCAAGTCTGTTGCCCTTAAAAACTGCAACAGTGCCCTCGTCGCCCTCCGCTGCGATGGCTTGTGATGTCGGCATTCTAAAATAAGTTCCTCTGTTAGAGGTCGTTGGTCAAAACGCGCTATCGCGTGTACGAGTGATCGTCTCTGTAAATTGTAGCGAGGACAGTCACAGAGAAGGCGCTGAAGAGTCTCCTCGCTCCCACAGTCATCACACGAGGAGTCGTCGGCCCATCCGATTCGGAATGAAAAAGACTTAGTGAAGGCCACTCCTAGCCATATTCGAAAAAGTAGGGTAGCTTCTCGACGGCAGAGTCCAGCTGGGATGCAATGGCGTAGAGAGGAGTCAAAGTTGTGCAGCCGGTTGCTTCGAAAACTTCCTGCGTTCCACAGGGAGAACGTGATATCACGGGTGAGCATCCTAAGTTTTCGAGCGACATCTGTCCTTGATAACGGTATTGGTTCCTCTTAGTCGCCTTGAAGAACCGACCGAGCAGCGTTATCGGCGTGTTCCTTTCCTATGACGCCGCAGTGACTTGGAAGCCACTGAAATGTCACATGGTGGCCTTCCTCAGTCAAGGTATGGATTAGTTCTCTAATCTCGAATACCAGTTGTTCGTGTGGTCCACGTCGCAGGGCTGATAGCAAAGACAGCAGTGCTGCCTTCGAGTCACTGAATATTGACCATCTTCGAGGTTGTTCTTGGCTGACGAGACGAAGTGCAGCGCGAAGAGCTGCAAGTTACGCAGCCGTCGAAGAGCTGCAAGTTACGCAGCCGTCGATGTCGTTGGGTGACACGTCTTGAAACTGATGGCGGTGGCTTTCGCTGGGTAAACCCCGGCTCCAGAGCACGTAGAGTAAGTTCATGTACGAGTATACTGCAAGCTTATGCTGTACGCCTCAACGATGCCACGAAGTGAGCGCGCATATCCCTTCATTAGCACAGTGTTTAGTCACCATGTTCTGGACAGGGACATAATAATGTGGTGCCACCTTAGTTTAATAAATTGGTAATGAGACCACGTGTGCAGTCACGAGGTGGCTCGTCTTATTGTGCTCACAAGCGTCGGCATGTCACGGCCAGAGGCTTCTCTTGGGCTTCTCGTGGGCTTCTCTTGTCGTAACGAGCAACACCGTCCATAAGTACGTAAGCCAAAGTCCGTGCGAGAAATCCAGAGTAAAGATTTTTTTTTAATGAAGCCGTTGTAGCTTTCTTTTTTTTTTAATCGCGGTAACGCGACTATGTAACTTTAGTAATAAGTGCATGGGCACAGTTTCAGGCACATGTGCGCGGCATCAGAGGAAAACGCTTAAGGCCAAAATTTAAGCATAATATCGGTTACCAGATCATTTTTGTCTGGGGGTAATTACAATAACGTCCGAGCTTCGCGTGAGTCATGATGCATAACGATGTAGCTTCTAGAGGAGATCGACGCAATTTGGTTTTAGACGCTGCTGCAGGCTGGCGTTCGCGAGCTGTCGTACTTAGACACCACGAATAAATTGAGAAAGAAAGAGATTATTATATTCGAGATGATATTGGGCGGGCACACCTACTGCGGCGGAGTGGCAAATATTCCTTCTGCGCAGTCAAATTGCATTATTACAATATGCTTTCAAAGCTTCATAAATGAAGCCAAGAAGAATAGAGTTTGATTGAGCAGTCTGATGCGGAGGATATAACTTGTGTTTGAATTAAAAGAAATTAAGGAAGATGATATAGAGAAAAAAAAACTGCAGTAATTTTTCTACACGTGGGCTTCCACTTCTCATCTCTGTCTTCCCTATACTTTAGTCTTTGCTCAGAGAATTATCTTTACTTGAATGAGGTGCGCATGTTAAGACAGAGCTCCGCATGACCTGCTTAACACCAGGTTTGCGTTCTCTCTTTTCTTTATGTTTGCATTTATTTAAACGAGAGAGGGAGAGTGAGAGAAAGGAGACTCATCCTAGTTATGTCTCTGTTTTTTATTTCTTTATTGTGCAGTACAGGCATACATCGCAGTGTACAGCTGTTTCGCTGAACCTGCCATGCATGTACTTTACCAGACGGTTCCACGACCTCTCTATCTGCACGTTGACATACGAGGGAAGGAAACGCCGACAAAGAATGACACCAATAGGAATCGCCCAGCGGGCGCCAACTTTCGTTAAAGAAGATCGCCCGGGGGCAAAGGAAGTCGAGCTTCACTTTTTTTCTCCCCAGAAATAGAAAGAGAAGCCCACGCCGTGCAACGACGTCGGCGTACATAGCGGGGACAAAAGACGCGCCGCCGACAATCCGCTCAACTTTCTCCACGTAACGGTTTCCTCCGGGGTCACAAAGAGTTTCTAATTCAACGATCTGCGCACATCTTTGAGGAAAGAAGCACGTCACTGAGTGAGAGTCCGACTTGGAAGGCGTGCATCGCCAGGTTGAGCTCATTACGAATTCCGTCGAAGACCGCCCGCAGACATCTCCCAGCGTGGCTCCAATAAAGGGCTTCCTTTTGGGGATGCGCGGGCCTGTCAATGCAAGCTGCGGGAGTGGAGTCGAGAGCCTTGAGGAGGGCCACGGTGGTGAAAAGGAGGATTGCCTTTGGATCGCCGATCGTGTATGCCAGCGAAAGTCGAGGGAGCCAATTGATCTGTCTGTGCGCGGGTCTGCGTATGTGTACATGCTCGCGATCTTACATGCAGCACCCGCTGCGCCATAACCGCTGTCCCATACAGACCTGCGCAGTCGCTGCTGAAAGTGACGGCGTGTTTCTCAGAGAAAGTTGTCGCCCAGTGGGACGCCGTGTTATAGCTCAGCGTGAGGTGCCCATTGTGCGCCTTATTGTACATACTGGCGGATGTACTTTATGTCATCTTCTTATTTAGATACCTCTTAAAGGAAACGATATTAAAAAGTGAGGGAAACTAGCGGGTTTCTTTTTGACAGTCAACTTGGAGAACGGCAGTTTTCCCGAAGTCAATCTTAATTATGTAGTGTTTTTTTTATTTTTTTTGTACTTTACATATACGTGAAAGAAATCGCTCCAACGAACCTTTGTTAACGGACTGGTGCTTGTGCTTGAGAGCTGAGTTCGATTGTCAGCGTTTGCTTAGGCAGGCAATAAAATCCAGTAGCAAGTTCCTGCATTTTCTTCGTTTCTTCATCTTCTTCAAGAAAAGAAAGCTTGAAAACAAAAATGCGATGGGACGTAATGATTGTTGATGCAGAAATTACACTTGCCCACCACGCTTCGTTCTCTTGCTCCTGTACATCCCTGAAATTATAATGTCTCGCGTCCAGTGAAACAGCGGATTATTAGGAATCGCGTATGCGTGAAGTTCCATGTTTCCACTCATATAATAAACAATGTACAGTTTGAAGCCGTTATGCTGAATACTGTCGTATGCGCACGTCGACTTTTCCTTTGTTTTTTGTGCACATAGTCATTAGTTTATCTTGTCTGCAGCGATCTCCATACACACAACGACAATGCCGATGTTCACGCCAAGGTCATTGTGAGAACACTGTTGTTGAGGAAACTGAGCTAACGTTCGGCCGTGGTTGGTCTTGATGGTGTAGCAAATGTTATTGCTTGTAAAGTGCAGTGACAAAATAATCCCATAGAACCTGGTTGAATTATTGAAAATGTCTATGCTAGAATCTATGTTTACGTCTTGTACTTTTATGCATGACATATTCCGGGATTCCTGTGTCTTCCGGCCATTCTTGTGCTGATTTGAACATTAAAATCGGTTGTCCCAAGTATAACAAGCAGATTATGAATTGGAGGTACGTAGAAAGTCGCGACCCCAATCAGTGTCCATGCATTTGTGGGCAGGAATTTTTTCTTTTCTCTTGCATTGGAGACGGATAGACTACGGCTCCAAGAGCATCCATGCGGTCTCACGGCCGACTCCGGAACTCTTACGGTATGTTACACCACGGCACGTCCAGACACTATTCCAGGAATTGGCTTCCTGTTGTCACAAACGGAAACGAACAGATCGCCACGCATACAAGCAATAGCCGGGAGCGGATTCAGCTTGGAGGTTTCAATTGACCTCCCGGTCAACAGAAACATGCGTATACGCGAATAGGAGATGAGTGATTCGTTATCCTCGATGACTTCTCAACGATCCATTATCGCAAAACCGCAATAACGGCTCCCGCGGCGCAAGCGCGCGCACTTTAGCGGTGAGGGCTATACCATGCCGCCATTATAGTGCGCTCGGCCGCTGTGGACGCTTGTTGGCCTCTGCGGAGACGTCGACAGGCACGCCACGGGGGGGTCCCCTCGGGATCGCTGCGGGACGCGCAGTCAGACGCCAAAGGCGAGTCGGCGGGGGGTTTCGCCACTTGTCCGCGTGCGCTCGCTATATACGAGTCAGCAGCAGTCAGAGAGCCGCCGGGTGCTGGCCTCGGGATTCGAACACGACTAAGGGGTGAGGGCACCCCCCCCCTCCCTCTCGCTCCTCGCACCACTCCTCTGCCGACGTCAGACGGCCTCTCGCTCGCTGTAACGCCAGTTTTTTCCCATGCCTGCGCGCACAGCCAGCGGCCTCGGTAAAGCACAGCGCAGCGGTGGCCAAATCGCTTTAGGCCCCGGGAAACCGGCCTATTAATGATGTCCCCGAAGGCTCGTTAGGGCCGCTCTATCCGGCTTCGGGAAAAGGGGGGCGCGTAATCCAGTTAGGCGTCATTCGCGGACGTCACTCCCGGCTCCCAGGCTGCGGCGGCAGCGGCAGCAGCAACGATGATGATGATGATGACGACGACGACTCGCGGGATCGCGTTTTGGAAGCGTTGTGCGTGGCCTCTACTGCTGTTTCTTTCTCGCGGCCTCACCGCTAAGCGATTGCCGCCGCTGCCTTACAGCTCGGGGCTGTGGACGTGCGCCGCCGGAGTTGTGAAGTTACAAGGGGCTGAGGCTGTATAGCTGGGTCGGCGCTGCATGCAGTCGCTGCTTCACTGGCGGTTGGGTTGGGTGAAATTAGGGGAGCAAAGCTTCAGGACGCCTCTGGCCCCCGCTCTATTGGATTCGTTCGGTCCACAAATCGAGTCACAGCGCGGCGACGCGTTGTGTGTTCAACTCTGAGCGGGGCCTTCGTTGTATGCCTCTGTTGCTTCCCTTGATTTCCCCCCTTCGTTTTCCCGAGTTCTCTGCAGTCTCCTGGGACCGAAAATGAAGTGACTAAGGAGTCACGGCTGAGTGATCACTTCCGGACTGGCGCGTTCCTTGATTTTGCGATCAGTAGGGGAGAACAGGCCAACGGCTATGCGAAAAGCCGTTTGACTCTCGCGTATTTTTTAAATTTCTGCTAGAGCTTAGAGCAACGCGCGTCAACTGTTACGCATATTTTGTTCGTAAAACGCACAGTTGCGAAGAGCCCAGGGAAGCAAACACGTACTCGTATTATGTACCTGCCAAGAAAGGAGGATAAACATTTTTTTTCGACATCCTTACAGAAAATTAAGAAAGGCAGGAACACGCGGACTTACAAAGCAACTTCCGCTTTAAGAGTGACATGGATTCCATAGAAGCGAGATTGTTTGAAAGAAAGAAAGAAGAATGAACGCTGAAAGTGAAGACTGGTTAAAGAGTTTACGCAGTTCCTCAGTTGAGAGATTGACACAGTAGCTCCAAATTAAATTATATATATCTTCAGCAGTGACTGCCGGTCGACCACCGACTTTTCGACCGGTTTGGGTGAAATTACAAAAATGTTTCTAAAGTCAAAGTAAATCATTAAAAGTAAAAACTACGAAATCGATGGTTCTACTTAATGTTGATGATATACGTATCACATCAGACATACATACATCAGAGCATAAGTATATACATCAGAGCATAAGTATAGTTACAAATGGAGTTAGTTAAGCGACAAGAATAATTAGAAAATAATAAGATATCGCTAATTGCAGTGCACTAAAGCTCGGTGGTTTGGTGGTGCGATCGGCTCCATGTGCGTGGCGGTTTCCCGCCAGTTTCGTTCACCATGGAAGTAGACGACGAGGACGCCGGGCCAAGTGTTGTGTAGTGTAGTTTACATCGTTTACACCAAGAATTCACCAGCATTCTTTGTGTCTGTGTCGTACTTCAATTTAATAACACAAAGTTAACCCAAGGAAAACACAAGGTTAACCCAAACAATACACCAGAGTGCACCAGCGCCGAGGTGCGAGTGCCAATATCAGCTGACACCTTAGTCAAGGATTAGGGTCGCCTCCAGCTTCTTTCTGTCTTTCACACTGACTGCATTTGGGTTCTGTTCGACCTATAGTAAACTTGGATGGTGAACTTGTAGCTTATATGTCCGGACTTGTGAACGATATATACTCACGAGAACGCGTTCATGAATGCTTTTGTTATCCTATGGCTTTGTTATTCCAAAAGAACTCCTCGGGACCTTTAATGAAAGTTGAAGCAGAGGAATATAGCCGGCGCCTCTAAGAGGCGCCAACATCTTCTTAGGCACATTTGATTAAAAAAAAAGAAGTTAAAACAAAACACTACGGAAGGCATCAGAACGAAACACCGTGGCAGAGAGCACAAATCTGACTGCAAATTGGGTGAGAAAACAAATGATTCATTCAGGTCGCTCTCCGCTTTTGCAGGTTTCGTTAGGTTAAGTTTCGAAAAGCTGTTTATAGGCGCCTGTCAGCTGTTCATTCGATGGCGCAGTAGTGCGAAAGAAAGCTTCGTGTTTCATATTCATCTCATCAACCGTGTCACCTCATCTATTTCTTTTCTCTGAGCATGGCATAACAGGATGTGCTTCTTTGCGTCATTTGAAACTGTATGCTATACCACAAATTGCGCTCGAAATTTACACCGTCGTCGTTACATACAGAGCATACGCGTGCGATTGCCGATTCGAGTGCCGGCGCTACACTTCAATGCCATGGCATAAAAGAAAATAATTAGCTGATCACGAAACGATCGGTCACCCGATGTGTTCAGTAAGAAGTGGAGAAACACTCTTGTGCAATTTATACGCGTAATATGACCTAATTTACCGCAGACGCTGTTTTTCTCGAGGTCTCCCAAAGGCTTCCGTGTCACGGAAACTATACGTCGTCAATCGACGTGGCTCAACGCGGGACAGCATGCATTTAACGGGTCGGCGCATACCTATATTCACCTGCAGTACCGCTATACAGATGCGACGGTAACTGGCTCTGTTCTCTGCGGAATCACGCTATGAAACAACAAACGCTGCCTAAATATCCTCACTTTCACCATTCACATGGCATTCAGCGGCTGCAGCTTCTGCGGTAATCTAGCTTGGTTCAGAAATCAGATAATCCTTTTTTATTTTTTTGCCATGTCACAGCTTGACTGACATCGTTTAAGAAATGGTAAACTTTTCTGCATCACATTTTTCTTT
The DNA here is from genome assembly GCF_013339745.2 of Dermacentor silvarum. Lineage (NCBI taxonomy): Eukaryota > Metazoa > Arthropoda > Arachnida > Ixodida > Ixodidae > Dermacentor > Dermacentor silvarum. The sequence goes on from NC_051157.2 coordinate 99,353,858, forward strand.
ACATAGATCAGCTTTTAAGGAAAAAAAGAACATAAATGTTGACGTGCATAGCAAGTTTTATTGGCGCATAATGTAATGAAGCGTGCTCAAAATGATTTCCTTCTACATTTCTTTTTTTACTGAAGCCTTAATTCTTTACACATAATGGCGCATTGACGTGGTGCACCATGGCTGAAAAAGTTCAGAATGGCTGCCAGTTCACCGATATGCTAGTAGAGTTTGAAACGAACACACAAGCAGAAGTGTAGGGTGCGGCGTGAAGCTATTTCTTGGAATATAGACCATTTTCAGCGCCCGGAATTCCGCGCACTATCTTTATTGGCATAAGAACCACCATTGCATCACTCTGCGCACTCTATACGTGAAATGCACGCGGTTCCTGCATGTTATACATAATCGAAGAAAGCCATGTAACTGTATCCGCCACGACGCATTCGTTTTCGGTACCTAGGAAGCGCAGGCTTCATGACGTCATGAATTGGCTCGCTCCTTTCCTGCGATCGCGGCAGCTATCACACGCACGAGCTAACCGTGGGATAAGCACCTTTCTTTATTTCTTCTATGAACAACGTCATCGTACCTGACTTTGCTACTATCTGTAATCAACAAACATAGCCCATGGTGCAACGTGTCATGACGTCACGATATTATCGGTGACGCCCGGTTCTGAATTTCGAAAACCCAGCTTTAGCACCAAATTATATTATCTTATGACTTTTTGGCAACCTTCGTACTTGCTAAGTGTAATTATTTCGCGTGGTAGAGTTTCAACAACATTGAAAATATATCTCAGTATTATACTTTGAAAGGTAGCTTCCGTTGCGTATACAGTCGAACCTGGATATATCGAATTCACATATAACGAATTATTGTTTAAATGAAACAGCTGTAAAATCCCCTTGAAAAATGTCTGTGTAAAATTTTTATTTTATATATCGAATTACCTATATATGGACCTTTATTGTGATCCCCTTCAGATTCGATACATTCGAGTTCGACTGTATATAAAGAGTAGTGTTCACATGTGCCGGAGCCAGAGGCACCGCCTTTCTGCAGCGCTCCTATAGCAAGAATTGCTCGACGAACCAAATGAGCACAACCGTATGGTATACATGCGTGAAAGGCAGAGCTGCGAGAGTTTAAACAGGGTCGCACGTATTGACCATGCCGGCTCAACACCCACGGATTTCCTTCTGCGCGGGTTCAAGTTCCGCGGCCCTTTCAATTTCCTGCAGGACGAACGTTCGCGCTCACGGTGAGATGGGGGTGGGGGGCACGACGCGATCGCGTGAAGTGCCGCTGCCGCCGTCGGTGTCATTGTGGCAGCGCGGCGTCAGGTCCCTAATCCTCGGCAGACGTCCAGGCGCTCCCCAACACGTCGCCGGCTCACGGCTCACGGTATAGGGCGGCATCACGTTCCCGAACGCGCGCGCAGACCCTGCGAGAGAGAAGAAAGAAAAAGAGCACGCAAATCGCGTCGGCACGCGACCCGCTCAGACTATACACCGGAGACAGCGAGAAAGACAGAGAGAACCGGCAGTATACGGCGACAGTAACATAATCAAAAGGAGCTCCTGCATGCAGAAAGCGGCGTTCCAAGACCCACCCGGTGTGGCTTTCGCTTCGCTACGCCGCCCGCCCGCCTCCACTCCCTCCACTTGGTATAGCAACGCAAAAGAGCGCACACACGAGCGTGCGAGTCCTGCGTGCGGCCTCGCACGCGTTTCCTGCTGCTGCTGCTGCTGCTGCTGCTGCAGTAGCAAGAGTAGCTAGGAGCGCGTTCCTTTTGCCTGGCACCGCCGAAAGCGAGGGGTCGCCGAGGGGATTAGCCGGCATCAGACGACAACGGCGCGTGCGCCTCGCTATCGCTCGCTCGCCGTTCGAAGTACACGCAGGCCGCTGCAGGCAGGAAGGAAGGGACGCCGGTGCGAGCGGCGTCGTCGAGCGGCCGGTCTTCCGACCGTTGGCCGCCCCGCGACGCTGGAGAGGCGGCGTCCCCCCCTCCCCGTGCCGCTCGCAGTTGCGAGCTTCGCGTCCGGATCACGTCGCACGCGTCCCCTGTCTCGTGTCGCTCGCGGGTAGGGGCTGTGTAATTTAGACGTCGCTGTACCCACCTCCCCTCCTCTCCCTCGGACGCGATCCGCTTTCGGGCAGCACGTGCGCTCCGAACGCCCGCGTTTCGCGCGCGCACATTGTACAATGGCGGTCATTTAAAGATGACTTCCTGCTCGCGCGCTGTGGGGTGACGTCAGCTCTAGAGCTAGCATCGCCGGGGTATGCGTTCCCTCGGTACACGCCGTTCGGCAGGGACGTCGCTTCTCTGGACGCGCTTATCTGCGGCGACGCGGCTTGGCCGCGGCCCGGTTCCCCGCGCGGACTCTCCTCCCTCGCGCCTGTCGCAGCCAGATCGCGCGTGTAGCGCGCCCGCCGCGTCTCCACGCCGAGACAGCGATCGCGGCAGGCAGAGAGAGTCCTGGCGGAGAAGCGCCGGCAATTTATGGCCTCCTCGCTGGCGTTGACAGGCGATCCCTGCGCCCGCTGCAACCACTGTTCCATCGTTCTCTCCGACGCGGAAAGGGGGGAGGACGACGCGGCGGGGACAAGCCGATAAATGCGCCGCGCGCGCGCGACACACAGACACTCGCCGCTCTGATTAGCCCTCCTGCCTGCCTGTTGTTGCTGTTGCTGCAGCTATACCGCGCCGTTGTAGAACACCGTTGTAATGGTCTCGCCGCGGCAGCCGCACAATGGCCGCTGCCCGTGTGAGCCTCCCGTTCGGGTGGCACGGACGACGACGCGGCGCCAGCGACGACGACATCCCTCGCTTTTCAGCGCCCCGGCCGGCCGGCTGTTCTTGACGCTCCCGTGACGCGGCAGCGAAGTCTTCTTCCACTCCCCCCACCCTTCCTCCCCCGGTGTGTAATGTATAACTGCTTCGGGCAACTTTTTACAAGCACCAGAACAGAGGAGGGAAGCGGGCGTGGTGGACGCTAATGCTTTGTACCCGGTATTTATCGCTAGCAATTACAGCCACCCAACGCCCCTGTCCTCCGTGGCCCCCGACCGTTTGCTCCCTCGTGTACTCACCCTCCTCTCCAACGCCGCCTTTTCTTTTCTAGCTCAGAGATATCGTTAGGTCGGTGACGGCTTCTATTTGAATGCTAATAGGAGGTGCAGCAGCTTCGACTGCCCGAGCTTTCTCGTATGGTGTGTCATTTTCGACCCGACAGGGAGTTCACTGCCTGCCTGAATTTGTTCGGTTTTGTGCGCGCCACCGGTGGTGCTCGCGCGCGCTGGCTGCCGCCGCCGTAAAAACGTGCGTCAGCGCCATTAAAGAGCACGTGTGAACGTCCACGTATATATGTGTATTGCGTAGCCGGTATGATAAGGCATCGCAGCCATTCGCACTTTATAAACACTTCGTGAGGGGCGCGCGAACAAGAACCCGGTACATTCAAGTCATCTTTTCTATGGCATGATATACAGAAGTGCAGAGTGAAAACGCAAGTGGTTAGAGCCTCCATTAAGCCATAACTTTCGAAACAAGAGAAACCCTAATATTTCGGTAGTAGTGCAAATTATGGAACTAGGAAACGAAGGCAACTTCTCTGTCTTCCCCTGACACGCCTAACTAAAACTTAGCAATTTCGTGAACTCCGTTTATTGTGTCCCCATGAAGAAAGACTAGTGTCAAGAAAATTACTGCCTGATGCGAATAATTATTCGGGCGCTATAAGTCAGGTCTAAAGGTACGGCCAAAAAGTGTTGTTCTCGCTTCGATAATCAACGCCAGACTCTCCAGCCTGCCATGAATAGACGGGACGATAGGCTATTTACAGAAGCGAAGCTCTTGGGAAACTGGCATAACAGCTCATCAGCCCAGAAAGCCATTCGAGCTCTTCTTCAGTACCCGAAGGCGACAGACTTGAGTGCCCGACTGTAGACATGCTGCACCTAGCTTAGTGCATGTGAAAGTGCGACCAAAACTTGTGTCTTCTCTCTCTCTCTCTTTCTTTCACTCCACCATTCCCCTCCCCACGTGTAGGGTAGCAAACTGGACGAAGTATGGTTAACCTCCCTGCATTTCCTTTCTCCCTTCTCTCTCTCTCTCTATCTCTTTATGCGGTCGATCGGCCGTATTTACCACGGCTCATTCGCCACTATATTCGAGCCTCAGATTGGCCTCTACGAACGACAACGTCTCCGTGACTGTGTTCGCAGGGCCTTCAGCGCGGAATTTTACAACCGAACTATTCGTTGGCACAGACAATATGATACTTTGCTTTGAAGGGTGTTTCTGTCTGTCTTTTTGTCTGTAATATTAATTAATAATTACTTATTACTTAATAATTATATTTAATCAATTACCTTTTTATTGTTTTGCAATTTAACGATTACGTTGTTTACTCGGTAACGTTCACGTTAATTGAATTACCTTTTTTTTTTGGTACCAACTACAAGTAGTTACTTTATTGACGAAACAAGCTTTAAAACAGGCCATGCACCTGAGCAGTTGAATTTGGCGTTAACTACGCCAGAATGCCGGCGGTCTGCAATGGTCATTGTCCAAATTGATGAAAAACGTGTACTTTGGTTACCTTCTTTGCACAATCAGCGTTATGCAGCTATATTTGTCTCGATCACCTGAACATGGCGAACTTGCAGATTTACACACCTCTCTTGGAAGTTCGACCTCTCAACCTTTCTCTATAATTAATAAATTCATCTTAATCTCTCTTGGAAGCGCTTTTATGTGGCCTTCTTAGGCGGCAAGAGCTGCTGCTCAATTCTTCGCTTAGTGCAGTCTATAACTTGTCTGATATAGACAAAACGTTTTTGGCCTTTAAACACACATCACATTTCTACCTGTCTCATATGCGACTCTCATATACATTTAATTTTGCAATTGTTAAACACACGAACTGTATTTCTAAGGCTGAATAATATGCAGATTCAGGTTAAGTTGCTTTGAAGACGTGGTCACCTTTTTAGATGATCGTGAATGTCTGCATTGAAACGACGCTTATATAGCTCGATAGCGATGGCTACTTCGGACGTTGATGCATGCCAGAGAATCACGTATGAACGATCCTTCAGTTTTTCTCTGGCCCTTTCGGGTAAGCCTGCCAATAGCCCCAGCAACAATGAAACGCTGCGCTTTAGAAAGGGACCCAGTCGCGAGCATCGCGTCATTGAGTAACCAAAATCGTGTGCGCAATTTGTTCCTACATTAAAGCAGTGCCCTTCCATCCATCTCGCGCATCAACAGCATTTACAGTGTCGCTGCAGATGCCGTCACAAGAAAATTGAAACGCAATTGTCAGTGATGATAAACAACGTGTGAAGGGCTGCAGTGGACGCACTGAAACAGTTAGACCAGCTCGTTCTATATTTACTTTACTTGTGCAATATTAATAGAAGTTGCGAGGAAAGTATCGTAAAAGCAATCGATTACTTTTTAACAGTTGCTCAATTGCTTTCTTGTGGCCAGTAATTGAACGCTGTAATCAATTACAATTTTGAATGCAGTATAATTGTAATCGGTTACCTTTCTTTTTTTTTTGTAACGGGTAAAAGTCGGATCCTGAATAACTTTCCTGGAGGAGATTCTCCCGGTGGACGACAAATGACCTTTGTTCTTCCTTACAGCATCACTAATAGGCTGGGAAAACACTACCAATGTGTTCTCTTCTCGATCTGGCGCATGACTACAAATTAATGTATGTCCTTCGCATCCCTGCAGTTAATTCTAACAAGCTGCGTAATGAATTCAGCAGCTCGGGCCTCACGCTATAACGCCAGCTAATACCTCACCTCGCTACAGCACCTCCACTAACTGTCTTCCTGCAATGAATCGAATCACCAGCGCTACACACAATACCCGCGAACGGCCCCTTCAAACACCTGTAATCGCGACCTGCTTTCTATCATTGTCACACGGCGCAACTTGTTCCAGGCACAGTTTCACGCCGGCCACCCTACAGTACATACAAGACCATTTCACGCTCGACACGCTCATTAATAGCGACGGCTCCCCATTCTCCCAGTGTGTGCGCTTGCACACAGGTTGATAGACTCGTTACACGGCACCATTCATATTCTAATCAGCTGTTTTGTGCCTCACGTCGCATTCATCCGCACCTCGCGAGCCCCCCGCACTGTGGTGCTTCCGTGATGAGACGCGCGCGCACATCGCGCGCACACATCGCGCGCATCAAAAGCGCGCGATCGTTCGCTGCGCACCGTATAAGCAGGCATGCAGTTTTCTGTGGAGGGGGTCTTTATTCGATCGCGTATAAATCGAGTTAACTCAATAGCCTGCCCTTATTTTATTTCCCCCGTATCGCATCATCTCCTTCTGACCGGCGCGGCGCGGCTCTGGGAGAACGCGTAGGGAACACAGGCGCGTCTATAACAGAGCCCGCGAATCGACGCGATCGTGTATAGAGGAGTTCGAACAGCGCCGTCGTGGTCTGGGACCATGTATTTGAAGGTGAAGCTCGCGTGTGTGCTGCGCGATTAGTTGCGCAAGCCGCTCGTACGTGTATATATACAACCTTACACGCGCAGCAGGCTTTGACACGGCTGCATGCAGGGGAGGAGGTGACGTCGTCTTTTCGTATCCGCCCGTGTTCAGCCCATTGTTCGGCACGCATCGGAACAGCGCGTTTCAAGGATTGCTGTCTGGAGAGGAGGAACACCCATGTCCGAACAAGGACACGCTATCGTCAGTCCCTCTATATACGCCCCAATTCCTCCCCCCGCTTCCACCGCGACCCCTTCCGGACTGCGTGGGCCCCATCGCTCGCCTCACGTCACTTACTGGTGTTGAAGGCCGTCAGATAGATAAAAATGAGAAAGGGAGGGACTGTCGACGCGAGCATGCGGCGCGTACTGTTATAGGAACTTTATGTTGTAGTACAAGCTGCACGGGGGACGCCGCCCGCACCCGCGGCCTGCCCCGTCGGTCGGTGATGTTCGACAACACGTTGTCGTGGCAGGGCGCCGAGACCAGCAAGAATCATGGCCTAACGATACGCACGCACGGCAATGAAACGCACCGGCACACTATACACGGGGCTCATAACAGCGCGCGCGTACGCACGCAGACAGACATCGGCGGGGCGGAGGCGTTGAAGACCATTTTGTCGTCTTCTCCTCCCCTTCCCTTCACCCCGGCCCGAGCTCCGCCGGCGGCTCCCGCGCTGCATCCATATGGATGCGCGCCCGGGGGCCGACGCGAGGATAGCGAGCGAGCAAGGGGTCCTGTCAGAGGGAGAGCGAGAGGACACGCTTATAGAGTATTCCGCGGGCGCGCGCGGAGCCGCACCGCAGCGCAACGAAGGCCGCGCGTGAAACAGCGTTCGCCTGCTGCATAATGTGCAGAGATTACGTTGTCGCGGGGGACCGCGCTGGACGCACCGGCGACGCCGCCGGGGACACACGCGGTTCAGCGCGCTTTTGCACTGGCGCGAGCTCCCCTGACCGCGCTACCGGCGCTGCCGAGGCTGTGTCGGGGTCTGCCTCGACGAGCGTGGAAGAGAGAAATAAAAGAGAGCCGAAGGTGCGACGCCGTGGGCCCCGCGCGCCGCTCCTGGCCGTGGCAGCGTGGCCGCTGTACGCGCGATCGGCCCAGATGCAAATCAGCGGGCTCCCGCGATGCAAATCGCGGCGCGCGGCCCTCATTTACATGGGGACCGGGAGACACCGCTGCTCGGCTGCAGGGTGTGCGCACGTCAGTCTGCAGTGCGCCCACTCGCTAGCGCTCGCGGCCCAAAACCAGGTGTGGCTCGCAGGATCTCTGCTATAGACGCCTGTGCGGTGTACTGCAGCCGCCGCATCGGCAGCATCTGGTGCGCGTGTGCGCGTCGGGCGCTTGGCGCCATAAACCGGGAACCCGGGGGTTCGACTCCCCCGAGGTTTCTCTTTTCCAGGCCTTCAGCGCGGTGCGACGGCCGGTTTGGGCTGCACGGTGGCTGTGTGGTTCGATACCGCGGCACGTGTGCTGCGGCTTGGACCGCAGGGACCGGGCTCGTGTTGCACGTCTATCTCCCGCGCCCGCAACCCCGTGGGGACGTAGGCGTGTGCACCTGTACATCGCAGCTGTTGCGGGGCTGAACCGTTCTCCCTCGTGGTTCCCTGCTTCGCGCTTAACCGTAGATTAGAACACTTGCCCCTTCCCCGTTACGGCATTGCAGGCTTATCCTTGAAGCCGGCACGCGATGTGAGAGGATTCTGATCGCCCTCCGAAGTTTGATATCGGTGAAATTAAACTTTAGTAATTGTACACAGCAGCGTAAATGAAGAGACAGAAAACACACAACTGCGTATACTGTATCATTCTCAATCATCGAGCGAACTAGCCCTGCAGGCGTAGATCCTGGTCAATTTGAATGGCCCCGTTTACCTCGACGTACAATTTCGAATCAGCTGCTGCGCGACTACATATGCGGTAGTTTGCGCGACAGCGTTGTCGAAATGGCTCGACAGGTGTCTCTGCAGAACGACTGAACGTCTGCACACAAAATCCTCTTTTTAGCAGTAGTTAGAGCTGCGTTACTTTGGTTGTTCTGTTTTTACTTTCCTCTCGTAAACTTTCCTTTCTGAATTCCACTAAGCTGTAACAATATCGGAATTCCTTGCTGCTATGCGAAACGACGCACAACCCAGGAATTCTGCTATTTTACCTAACCAGGTGTTATTAATTCTTCGCTGTAAAGGTGGCTATCTGAAGATACCACAGTGTTGCACGGAGAAGCCTACATATTACTGTTTAATTGAGTTTTTCTTTTGCAAGTTAATGAAGATACAGGTGCTGAGTGGATACCGTGAGTTCAAAAGAAACGCATCGCCGTAATCTTCTGATCATCTCAGCTGCGGGTCTTCACATTAAGGGAAAATGCCATTTACTAATACTCCAAAGCATCTCTCTAATGACGTATTTTTGCGCTATTGGGCTCGGCAGTGCCTTTTATCTTTGCGTGGTTTCCACCAGCACCGAAGGGAATATGAATCTAGTTGTTAGTTTCCTTTCTCTCAGCCCGTGCGATACGCTGGAGTGAACAAAATCGATTCGCAAATCGCACCTGCAACAAAAAGCGCATCCTCATCGCAGAACCGTGTCGTGCATTAGCTCAAGTATACCGTTGAAAGCGATGGCACCAACGAGCGTGTCGGTACGCAGTTCTTGCAACCTCTTGGAGCGTTTTTTAAACGAAGACCCGAGAAGCACTAAATGTCACTTTAAAGTAGTTTGCGCTTATAACAGCGACTTGGTGTGTATATGCAGCAGGTACTTCAGGCTATAGGAAGCTATAGCTTCATGCGGTATAACACGACACTGTGGAGAGTGTATTCGCGCGGTTTGGATGGGATAGGGATGGCCAAAATGTAGAAAAATAAATGGAAAGTGCAAGTCACTAATTATCTCGGCTTCCACTTGTTGAGAAACTTGCTCACCTCGAATCCCTCGCCTATGGGCAAGGGATTGTATCGCACTGACACACTGGCTGTGATTCACGCAAAAGGAGAAGAAAGAAAGAAAAGGGGGGAAGAAAAGAAAGAAAGAAGAAAGAAGGAAAGAAAGAAGGAAAGAAAGAAAGAACTTGATGCTCCGCCGTCGACCAAAGCAGTTTGCACTTTTTATCAAGAGGGGTGCAACACGTTACAAGATTTTTTTTTTCGTTTTCCATGTTACCGCCGACAAAAAAAGCTGTCAGGCCTATCGTGTCGTTTATCCAATCGAAAGCTACGCGTAGGTTAATGCTGTGCACCTTCATCCACAGATCGTAAAAATGTATTAAATCTTCATATAGTGCGTTGCACGCTGTTCGCAAATGACTGACAAACCGCTGTGACCATGGTTTGCTGATGTTGGCCGAAAATATGGCATATTGGTATATATGGCTTACCCTGCAATATGACATGTCCCTCAAGCATGGGGACTTGAGGTATTGTAAATCAATAAATAAATATAGATGGGCATGGGTGTAACCACTTTCAAGTGACTGCTCCATGCAGACGAGCGTTAAGCGTGCGCTAAAGCTCCAAAACCATCGGCTCACACGGCCATCGTTCTTTCTGCAACACTTTCGTTGCCAACACAAGGCACTTGTTACAAGCTTAAATGTGTTACATACATGCCTGCACTAGTTCTCGACGGATGCTGCAAAGATAATAACAACAACGGCGATTACCGCGACACTAACAAAGAAGAGCAGCGATAATAAAGACCACCTTATTACTAACAGCAGTGGCTTACAAGCATGATAGATAACGAAATCGTAAACCGAAAAGAAAACTGACGAGCCCATTAACGAGCGCTCAAAAATAATAAGTACGCACACGAAATATAGGGCTGCTTCTTCTTTCTGGCATTTTACTTGCCGAAACCAATTCTCATTATGAGGCACGTCGTATAGGGTGGGCTCCTCCGGATTAATTTTGACCACCTGGGGTTCTTTAACGTGCACCACAACGCAAGCAAAATAAGCAACGGCCAATCAACCCGTGCCGTGCATTCTCAGCAGCCTGGTGCGGCGCTCGATAAAGCGAGCTCCCAAAGAAAGCGGAGCGTGCATCGGCTAAATTCAAATAGAAATAGCGACGACGGGAACAACGCGCAACTCTCGTCTCCGGCTTCGCCCTCGCTTTCGTCACCGCACGTCGCGGCACCATCGGCGGCTTGGCGCGAGCCAAGCGGCCGCCCCGTATACCTATGCATACATAACAAAGACACAAAAGCGATCTCGATCGTGCCGTTATATGTATAACTCGCCCAAACGCATATACTTTATACGATCGCGTCGGGCGCACGATGCGCCATGTCCTCGGGCGAATGGAGAAGATAAAAGACCGAGGAAGATGACGGAGAAAGAAGCATCACCGCGCCGCCGGCGGCAGCAGCAACAACAGCGCAGTTGTACAGTTCCGCGAGCGCACAGCGCCGGAGAAGACGGCGACGGAGGCACCGCCGCGCGCGGCATCGGCAACGACGACAGAGGCAGCCGCCGCCGCATTACCGCGTTCTTCTTCATCCTCATTTTCTTTCCTCGGGGGGAGGGGGGGGGGGGGAGGTTTCTTTTCGCCGCCACCACACCGCCGTCGCGGCGGCGAGCACCGCTGCATGATAAGCGAGCGCTCGGGCGTGAGCCGAGCGTTGCGTGCAGCATAAGCAGCAGCCAGCGGCGATGCACGGTCGGGCCGCTGCTACTGCTACTATACTGCTGCTGTCTTGCGAGCGCTTCGCCCTCTCCGAAGCAAGCAAGCAAGCGTACGCACGCAAACGACAGTGGCGGGAGGGCAACGTCGACGACGTTGGAGCGCCCGCCGATCTCGGTTCGTTCAGCGTCCGGGTTGCTCTTCCTCCCCCGTTTCTCGCTTTTTCTTTTCCTTCCTTTCTGCCAGCAGCACTTCCATTTTCTTTCTTTCTTTCTTTCTTTCTTTCTTTCTTTCTTTCTTTCTTTCTTTCTTTCTTTCTTTCTTTCTTTCTTTCTTTCTTGTTTTTATTGGTTTCCGTATTCCACCGTTTTCTCTCAGAATAACCCCCTCGTCTCCTTTCCCTCAGTTCCTCCGTTTCATACATATAGCTGCTTTCCTGTACGTCAGTATCGAAGCACTTGCTTCCACCTTATTTTTAAAAATTCTTTATCCATACGTTATTACATTGGGTATTCGTCGGCTGGAATGAAAGAAAAAACAGAGTTGCTCGAAGGAAAAGAAAGCGTGTATCGCGCGAGCGTATATATAGCCGGCTGCTCTCCCAACCACCTCACGTTTTGCCGCCGAGCGGAACGCTTTCTATACTTTCGTCTCGCGATGCGGTGGCGGCGGCGGCGGAGACGACGACGCTTTCGCCAATTCATCTCTCGTTTTGGACTGCTGTCACTTCTTTCTTTATTTTTTTTCCTGCCTCCTCCCTTAAAATCTTACTATCGCAACTTTGTTACTGCTTCCTGAATTATTGGGAATTTCTCAGAATTCTGTGTTTCTTTTTTCCTTCTTCTAATTTTCCCGCAGACGATGTACATAGTATATAATGAAAGCAGGTATTCGCGGAGACGGGAACTAAAGTATACGAAACTGTTCAGATGGGGCAAAGAAAGTGTAAGCCACGCGGGGAAGCATGGAACGATGAGAGCGAAAAAACACAAGCAAGCAAATAAGAATTTAAAAAAGAAAAGAAAATGGAAAGACACAAAATGTGGGTCCGGCATGCTCGCGAGCGCGCCGGGAGCAGCAACGTATGCATCACTGAGCGCCTCATCTCTTCTTCCTCTTCCTCCCACTCGTTCCTTTCCTCATCTCGACGTCGCGTGCTCGTCGGCGGTGGCGCGAGCAGCGGCGGAGACAAGAGAATGCCCGCGGGAGTGGCGCCACCGCCGTCGTCTTCACCGAGTCCTCACGCACGCGCTGCTTGCCCCAGCTCGGTTTCGAGGAGAGCTGGAAGTTTGGAACACGAGTGCGTCTATACCGCGACTCAGGCACACGTAAGAACGGAGAGCGTTTGGAGTACGACGCCAACTTGAAGGACTCGTATTTATACTATACACCAGTCCTCGTCGACTACATAGGCTTCGTGGTTATGCGTCGCTCGTATCCTTACATGTATAGGCTTGTTCCACTTCTTCGACGTCGTACCCCCGTTGCCATCTCTTCGTTTACATTGCCTCTCCCCATCATTCGACGATGCGGCGTCTTCTCCATTGCAAGCTTCTACATTCGCGAACGAACGTGGTCGCGGGTTCGCTACCGGCCACGCCACATTCCGATGGGGGCGGAATGCAAAAACGCTCGTGCACCGTGCTTTGGGTACTCGTTAAAGAATCCCCAGATGGTCAAAATTTTATGGCAGTGGATGTTCAAAACGGTAAACTACCGAGGCGGACCTTCACACGTGACCGAGCACGATAGAGAGAGAGAGATAGACAGACAGAGAGAGAGAGAGAGAGAGATAGGGGATAATAGAGTGGCAGAGATAGATTAACCAGCTGGAACCCGGTTGGCTACCCTGCACTAGGGAAGGGGGACTGAAAGATGAAAAGGAGGATAAAATTTCACAGATATATGTACGGACACACACGCAATGAAGCGTTCATCGTTCAACTCATCGCAAGCGGACCTATGGGCTGGTGCCATGATGACAGGCTGCAGGATGTCCCAGAAGGACATCGTGCAGCCTGTCATCATGGCGATTACTTGGGTCGCTGCTGTTAAACCAACGGTCCACCGTGGCTTAACTATACATGAAAATGTTGTGGTTAGAGCGTCTATGCCTATACACTCATATCGCACACCCGGCTTCCTTCTAATCGAACCACAGGAACCAATCTATATGCGGAGGCGTGCTGGCGGGAGTTGTCGATTGCCTGCCCATTCCCTTTCTTTCTTTCTTTCTTTCTTTCTTTCTTTCTTTCTTTCTTTCTTTCTTTCTTTCTTTCTTTCTTTCTTTCTTTCTTTCTTTCTTTCTTTCTTTCTTTCTTTCTTTCTTTCTTTCTTTCTTTCTTTCTTTCTTTCTTTCTCGAGACGGTAGCTCACGCTCTCACTGTATATATTCGGGGTTCCCGAGGCAATGCGATTTTGCTGGAAATCATTCTTCGAACGCGAATGCGTTTACGCAGGAAATCTCCCTGTATATTACGAGTGCCGACATCCCATTATTTGTTATTATCATTTTATTTTAATCACATATACGAATACGTTTCGTCATGACTGCATTCTGAGCGTGTGGAAAAACGAATTTCAAGAACAAATTCTTGATGACCTTCTACAGGTACACCTTCACATATTCGGTTGTGTTTAGCGTGGGCGCAGTGATGTTTACGTATGGTGCCTGTGTATAGGGGAATGACTGAAGTTGTCTCAAAGCACCTTGTCACCAGATGAGGTACTTTACAACCAGACATAACAACTATTCTACTTGTATAGTTATTGAGATGATCATACCGCATCTACAGAAAGACGAGACTGGCGAGAAGAGAAATGTTTGTGTAATAAGTTAACCAATACTGAACAATGGTAACTATACCCACAATGGAAAATTAGAAGGAGAAGAATAAAACTGAGATAAGAAGAAGCCCGCGAGCACACGCAAAGTGCCTCGAGTGGTCAGTCGCGCGGCAATGTTGCGTGTATTCGCGGGCTTCTTTGACGCTCGGAAAAAACATTCTTATGTAGCACGTATTGAGCAACAGAAAGCTGTGTCGGGAGTTTTTCATGTTGCTCTACCATTTTCTCATTGACACTTTTAATCTAATTATAATATTTGAGAAGTTGATTAACTAATTAAGGCCTAATTATGTAATTAGGCGGAATGCAGAAAATAATCTGAGTATCTCCAAGCGACGGCAAACAACATTACATTGTTTCTGTCCAGCTACGTGGCATTCACATATTTTTAAATCTTGGCGTATGATAGTTGGGACACACTGTACACAAGTGAGCCGAAGAATGGGTATGTCAATAATACTCATGATTCGCTCACTGCATATGCTAACAAAAAGCAAAGTCAACGGTGTTGTCAAGTCGAGCTGTGTTGTGGCGCAGTCCATGCTCTAAGTTTGAGAGGCATAAATGTCCCGGAGCTTATATAGGATTGCCCAGGCCAGTACTGGCACTGAAGTAGCCTATGTAACAGTGACATAGAGTAACGTTGCATTCTTGGACAAGCTTAGTCGACCATTGTTCTAAACAGCGCAAACATACAAATGCAAAAAAAAAGGAACGCATCTCTAAATTGACTCTCACATTACGCGTGAGGATCATCGTTTTCCTATTCCCGTGCTTTGGCGCTGTACGCTCACCGACTCACGCCAGCGCAGTATTAGAACCCTTATGGGTGTATAAATCAAACCGAGTTATTATTTTCTGAAGAGAAAAGGCATTCCAAGAGGAGGCGGGAACCAAAGGCACTACTTACCTGACGTGGTCCCCGCGCCGCAGACCAAGAAAAGGGTGCTTGGTTTTTCCCCTGACTGAAAACACCCTCAGCCTTAAGGGACAAGGTGTAATCATTGATGGGAACAAGTGAAGTTTTCTTCTTTGTACTATATGCAACACCAATCAATATATCATAAGAAGCCAACGAACAATGACACGAAGGACAACATAGGGGAAATTACTTGTACTTACTAATTGAATTAAAGAAATTATAAATTAATGGAAAATGAAAATGGATGAAAAAACAACTGTCCGCAGGTGGGGAACGAACCCACGTCTTCGCATTACGCGTGCTCGTGACGCCTGCGGCAGAAAGGATGTTCCACATCCGCCCTATGGTTTGTGAGTGGTGGCGCTGGCTAACACTCCCAGGTTTAGTTCTAGTTGTAAAACATGAATACCCCAGAAAGTGGATGGGAAAACCGTTCCGCGGTAGCTCAATGGTGAGAGCATCGCACGCGTAATGCGAAGACGTGGGTTCGTTCCCCACCTGCGGACAGTTGTTTTTTCATGCATTTTCATTTTCCATTAATTTATAATTTCTTTAATTCAATTAGTAAGTACAAGTAATTTCCCCTATGTTGTCCCTTCGTGTCATTGTTCGTTGGCTTCTTATGATATGCTTATTAAAAATCGGGCCCCTCGGTTCCCTTTCTTCTCCACCAATCAATATATGCGACACCATTCCACATGCTCTGAAGCTTGCGTGGAACTCTTATTCCATTTGGCGAGCGGACTAAAATTGCTGAAAATGTCGGCTTAGTTGCTGGAACTTAGGTGGAACGAGACTGAAAAATGTATAACAACGGCTCTCTTAGCCCTTGCGCCGCATGCTGTATATGTAGTTCACCCCTCGCCTGCCACCTCCCTCAGTATACGCGTATATACGTATAGAGTACATCAAATTAAAGGCTAATCGACATGGCCCCAGTGCGTTTCATTCATTCTTCTTTCTTTCTTTCTTTCTTTCTTTCTTTCTTTCTTTCTTTCTTTCTTTCTTTCTTTCTTTCTTTCTTTCTTTCTTTCTTTCTTTCTTTCTTTCTTTCTTTCTTTCTTATTCCTACCAGGCTGCGGGCTGGCTCCCGCTTATGATAGAGGCTGCATTGTTTGCAATGCAGCCTTCTGCTGAGTTTGTATGTTCGTAAACGCCTACTGTTTGAATGTATAATATCCCTGGTTGGTTAACTGCATATATTTTACTGTTGGCGTGCATAGTGCCATACCTGCATCAGTCACTTACAAGTCCTTTTTTTCATTTATTTGTTTATTTATTATGGATTGGAAATTTTGGCATTAAGAGAGTTTGTCTTCTCTATACGACGTTGAATGGTTAAATCAATGAACGACGATAATGGGTGAAGTGATACACTTCAGCTATTTATAGCTTTTCGCTTCTCAACGTGGAGCTGTCACTTGCACTGAAGAATAAAAATTACACAAAATACACACAAACTATAACTTTTTTGCATAGTGCGAGATAGAGATACATCAGAAGTCTCATTTGTGATGATAAGTGTGAAATAAGCCGTCGTGACATTGCTGAGGACAGACAGGACGGCAGACGGGAAGTGAAGGATGTGAGGTGGAAGGAGGGATGGGTAAGCAGAGATCGGCATCGACGTTTCGGAGAAAAGCAATGAGAGAGAGAGAGAGAGAGAGCAGGAGGCGGAAATGAGGCGAGCAGTGGGAGTGTTCGATTGCATTTTAACGAGGCCATCGAAAGGGGATTAAGGCGCACAAGATGGTGCCGATCGGATCCGTTAAAGGGACGGTCGACACCCTACTCTCTGCCTCTCCGCTATATGTACTATATGCGTCGCTTAGCAAGTGTGCGTATAACTCCCACCTCCGCCATCCTCATTCGATCGACGCGCGGCATCTGCTGCTGGTTGCTCGCTTGTAAAGAAATCCTCGTTGTAGCGTAAGGAAACGGCGCCGATCCGTCCGCGTGTGCGCGGAAAGAAGCTGATGCACGTCAGCGTAAGTGAAGGAGACTGAAGAAAACAACCACAGCAGCAGCAGCAAAGAAATGAGGCGGTCTTCGACGCGTGCAGATGACACGTGCGTTTCTCTGAGTTTCTGCCGCGTGCATATACAATCTCTAACCAAGCAAGTCATCGCTTTTTTTTACTTGCTCTCGGGCAACATTTCCTTTTTTTCCCTTTTTTTTGTCTTTTATGCTGTTATCTTCTACACTCGATTAGCTTGCTGCGCAAAATGTTCTCAATCTGCAAGAGTAAGAGGATCGAATTGAAAGCATGGCTTTATTTGCCTTACTGTATAGTTAAGGAGCGAGTGGCAAAAAAAAAGAATAGGGGATGAGGTTGCGTTGTAGGGGGATGAAGGCGGCAAAAACCAAGGAGTCGTTCATAGCAAGAAAGCATCTTACAAAGAAAAGGTTCGACGTCAACGTCAGCAATTTCGAGTCGTCGCAGCTTTAATTTGCCGTATCCTGTGCTGGCTTGTGTTCCCTGCTGCTTTACTATATAGCTACGGCATAGCGGTTGCTCTGTTTTTGTGCTTGTTTGTGTTTCTATAAGTGCTCATTGTATACAGAAGCTTATCCTCCCCTCACCCCTATCCCAACACCACCAGTCTTCTTGATTCATTTCTTATTATATATATATTAATTTCTTGCTTGTCATGCGTGCCTGCTGAAGCGACAACGTGAACGTGTACCTAAAGCTATCACTTGTCTTTATTGTTTTTTACTTTTGTTTGTTGCACGGCTGTGACCGAACAAGGTGGGGGGAAGAAATGGAGTGAAGATAAATTAATTGCGTAAAAAAGCAAGCCAATTAAAATGTCGGTCCTGAACACAATCGATCCAAGCAAGTTTTTCGGGGCTTAGCAGAACCATCGCATGCATCAGTAGCGTGTCTCTTGTTTATTTGTTTACTCGAGTCTTAAACACGCAGCTTGCAGCTTGAGGTGATGGCTCTGCATACTGTCTCTCGCTTAACATGCTTCAGGGTACAGAAGAATAATGACAAAGAGAGGGGTTCAAGCTTTTACACGAGTAGCTGCCATCGGACGATTTGTTGCGTTATTGTTTATTGTGTGCGATGTTTTCTTTCCTTATTGCCTTTCTTTCTTTGCAGAGCAAAGTTTATCGTGACAGTGGCTTAATTACCTCGTTCTAATCTATTTCAGATCAAACCTTGGCGAAATCCTTGCTTCTGCATAAGTCATTGCGATGAGCGGCTAACTGAAATTTGTGGGGACCATGGACGAACTTGAGTGCGTCATACAGCAACCACATTTTTTATCTCAAGATGGCATCTATTAGCACTCAGTGTCCCTATACATAAAAAATATACATTATTATGCACTTGGGAACGTTAGATGCAAATGATTATAAATGAGATGACAGAAAGATTTTCTTTCTACTCAAAATATGAAAAAAAAAAGAAACATCGACAAGCGCGCGCGCACGCATCATCGAAGCGCCCTCAAAACATCGACTGATGTGAAAATTCGAGGGATTTCTTTCAACCACTTTGAGCTTTTCTTCCGCAGCAAATCACGAGTGACGCTCTGTAGCACACTTCCATCAATTCAAGATGGTTTCTGCATTGGGAAGATATTGGGCAGCGGAAATGCCGCATAAAAATAAAAAGTAAGGCCCTTGCAATGCATAAAAGTGAATTCGGACCAGTTTTTTGATTGAAAGAAAGAAAAAAATTGTACATCCCGCACTGTTTCTTTGCAGTGTGTTCCAATTTTAAGGAATACGAGTATACCTGCTGCATACGGGTTGCGTCGTCCTAATGTACGCTCGGTTAGAAAGAAAACATACAGTCTCACGCAAGCACTGTAACGTACGGAAGGAAGGTGTAGAAAACACCCATATTTGTGGCAAAACAAAGCGACATGCGATGTCTGCTTTTCTTTCTTTTCTTTAACAAATGCGTGCGCGCGTTTCCGGGAGCGGTTGAGCATGCAAGTTCGTACGAAATGCGCGAGGAAATGAAAAAAGAAAGAAAGAAAGAAAAAAGAGTTGAGGTGAAGTCAGCTGGAGAAAGTTGAAGAGGAGGAGGGAAGGAAATAAAAGGGTCCCTAATCGCTCCCATTTCCCGCTTTCCCTGTTTTCCCCACTTTTTTTCCCTGCACGTATCGCCGATGCTTTCACGCAACTAACTTAGGAAAGCTAAAAGACGCATGCTTTTCTCCCCAATTCGTTGCAGACACATTTTTTTTCTTCTTCTCTGTTCTCGCGCGAATCGAGAAGTATGTGCCCGCCAGGAGAGGGGGACCAGTTTTTTTACAACCTCCTATTTTTTTTCTGCAGTTACTCTCTCTCTCTCCATCCACCCTCACCACGTGAACCATGCAACGACTGTCTTAACACGCGTAACAGAACGAGCGTGCATTTCTCCCTTTTATAGTTTTATGTCTATTTTGTTTAACATAGCTGCGTGGAACGCCGAGTATGGCCCGAAGCAAACTACAACCGAGAGGAGTATGAGAGAGACGGGAAAAAAAAAAAGGTTTAAAGAGGCGGGAAAGAGCGTCATAAAAAAAAAAGAAAGATGGTTGCATTAGGGAACGGAGGGTGTGAAAGCGGTCTCAGAAAAACAAGGCAAGAAAAAAAAATGAAGAGGAAATAAAAAGAAAAAAAAATATTAGCAGAGCGCCCGAAAGGCGCTCCGAGAAACGCCCCCTCCGTCCGTCCGTATTTTTTTTTTTTTTTCTTCGCGCGCCTAGGCGAGCGCGATGATGGATTGATATGGCCCGCAGTGACGATTAATGCCTCAAAGAACAGGCGCCAGATTACGATGGGAGAAAAAATTCTAAAAAAAAAGAAATAACGTCGCCAGATTGCACTTGAAAAGGATACTGCACGGCCCGACGAACATCTCTCATTTCCTCCTGTTTCTGTGTTCTCCGTCCGCCCTGCTTTTCTTGCGACAGTTTTTAATTTTGTATTATCGTTTTGCTGTTTCCTCGGCCTTCATTCTTTCCTTTCGTTTCTTTTTTCTTGTGCACTATGTAGCATCGCTTTCTTTCTTTCTTTTCTCTTTCTTTTTTTTTTCCTTTCCCAACGTCAGGCATAATGGTTCCATCTCGTACTTTCGCCGCATTGTCTCTGCAGACCCTTATTCGTTCCATCTAAAGCTTTAGTGCTTGCGCGATTTCTCGTTCTTATTACTTCTTGTTTCCATTTTTTTTTCGCCTCTGGATACACGTTTTTAGTCGTTCCAACTGCGGGGCCCTCTTCTCCGAGATGAGCAAAGCGCGCGCCAGCTTTTAAAACGCGATATTGCCCGCGTATTTTACAGCGCGGGGCTCGGAGACGCACGTTACAGCGCCGGGCGAGATGTTCGCCGAGCGAATCTCGAGAGCGGCGCCTTTGTTTCACACGAGTGGCGGTGAAGGGTTGTGCAAATGAAACATGGTGCTAAACGCGCGCCACGCGAGAGAGCCATTTGGCGAGCGATTATGCCCCGAGCGTGGTCCACGCAAGCGGGCTTCAGCGATGTACGCCGGCGCGCTTGCGAAAGGGACGTCGTTCCGAAAGGAGGGTGAATGTCCCCCTCTCTCACTTATACTACCCACTTGTGTCCGTTTTATCCCGTATTGTCACTCGTTATTTTAATTGTTGTTCTGTATGATTGGCCTCCTTCTTTTAGTTGTTCTTTCTGTTGGTTTCTTTATTTATTCTTCGGACCCCTGCTTTGACTGCGTGGGTACACACTCTGCCGTGGAATAATTCACGGACGCTAAGACAAGCATTGTGCACACTTCAGCTATAAGACAAAACGGGAACGCATTAACTATAGCTTTGACAAATGTCCAGGCTCCGCCTGACCATCGCTCTAGCCGAGACTGAGTGGACTGACGATATAAAGAAAACCGGCCATAAATAATGATGTAATATCCGTCATTAATGAAACGTGGGTGATCGTAGTCTTCAGCCCTCTTTTCGAATTGAGTCTCTATAGACATTCACGGCCATCTCGCCTGGTGTGAGATTGCGGCACTAAATTTTGGTTTAATTCCACACAGCAAGAAGCGGCGTCGATAATTTGAGGAGCTATTGCGGTACGTACTGTGCCCTGTACACGGGATGGGGAATGGCTCATTTCTTCCATGCAGGAAGTGTAATGCCGCTCTGGGTGCGTGCTTCGATCGAAACATTAAAGACAGGCTGTGCCGCCTAATTTAAACAGTCTCTTCGACAACAGTTGAGCTTGTTGCTATGCTTCAAGCCTGCGATCAACTCTCTCATCACCATACTGCTTTGCCTGTATACGGATATCATAATTGACTCCGAGACCATGGAGTACTGCAGCGTCTCCAAGGAGCTCTTCTCTAACTAGTCCACAAAGAACAATCGTAAGCACTTCAAGGTGCAACAGTGGAACCTTATTCCCCCACTGGGTTCCCTAGCACTCAAACCATTTTGTAAATCTGGCCGCCGTCACAATATAGCAAAATGCGCTCACCACGCTTCAGCTGAACTCTTCCATCTGGTTACTAGATTCAACGTTGCTCGCGACCTCATCAGAAAGCAACATGACCCTCCAGTATCTTGACCCACAGGTCGCACCTGGGCAGGCGCCTCATCTCCTCTCTCTCGGAAACACCTCATTTCAAGAAAACGTGCCACTCTCCCTACTTCTATATATACAGGGATGCGTCTGGACGACCGAACTTTCGAATCGAATGAGATGTATTTGAAGCCCAAGTTTGTCTGCGTGCTCAATCAATTGGTTTGGTTGGGTGATCCTTCGTGGAAAGGGCACAACCCACTCAGCGCATGTCTGAAACACCAGAGCCCATCTTCGTCTTAGGTACTATATAGCTTTAGAGAGCACAACATCAACTAAATTATTTTAAATTAAATTATGGGGTTTTACGTGCCAAAAACATGATCTGATTATCATGCACGCCGTATAGCGGCGGACTCCGGAATAATTTGGACCACCTGGGGTTCCTTAAAGTGCACTGTAATCTAAGCACACGGGTGTTCGCGCATTTCGCCCCCATCGAAGTGCGGCCTCCGTGGCCGGGATTTGATCCCGCGACCTCGCGTGCTTAGCAGCCCGACATTATAGCCACTAAGCAACCACGGCGGGTCACAATATCAACCATAAAGTATACAGGGTTCCTGGTATTCCACTCAACTCCCCCAGCAGGGACGTCATCTTGGCCATACGAGCACACCTATCCAAGCAAGAACGCGTCTATCGTGGTTTATTCTTGCGCTTCTAGAATACTCATGGTCTCGGCGTCAGACCTTACTATCGCACCGCTCCTGGATTTGAGCGGTTGATACATACGTGGTCACTGTCTCACTACTGGCCCGCTGCCCTTCCCCTTGTGCAGTTCAGATTATGCGACCTCTATTGAGAGTCAGTCACTCCGTAACACTGACTCCTTCCGTCTCCCCAACAAGGTGTATACTCTCTGCTATTCTAGCGCCACTGTGGGAAACAACAACGCTCATTGACCAGCACCCACTATCCCAAACGTGGTTACACACCGAAAACAATACCCGACTTGGCGAACGCACTCGCCAGGATTGCGGCACCATGCAGGCAAGAACGGTGACTTGCATGAGATGTACCGATGTGCATGGTCGGAAAAAAGTTTTTTATTTTAGAGAAGACATAACAACGCGAACTAAGACGCACAACGAATTTTTCTTCGGTTAGCCTCCCTGCCCTTTCTTTTCTTTAATCTCTGTCTCTCTCTTCATCAATTCCAAACGCTTTAGCAAATACGTGTATTTTTTGAGACGTCGAACAATGTAATGAGGACGGTCGAAGCAAGAGCAATGCTTGAGGATACGCTCGATAAACCCGTCGTTGTCGCAAAGAACTGCACGAAGTAGTGTCCATCGTGACGATTAGAAAATAAAAAAGAAATAATAGATGCGCAGGAATAACTGACGATGATTGTCAATGTAAGCGAATAGTCGAACACTCCCATAGAGATCTAATCGCATTACAAAAGCAATGATGAGCTTGAAGGCGTTTATTTATTGCAATGACAATATTTAGGTATACAGAGCCTGTTGTTTCATTGCATGATGCCGTAGTCGTTGGTCATTTACCAGGACATCTGAAGCGGCAATACAGCATATATAATATATAGTGAGTGCGAGTGCTCCACCATGCACAGCCTCTAAACCTACAGACGCTCCAGAGCTCTAGCGCGACCTAAGGTGACAGTTGACATTAGGCGACAGTTGACATTTGGCGGTGGTTGACTTTAGGCGATGGTTGACATTATAGGCTACGGTTGCCTTTGTAGCGGCAATGAAAGTGTGACGACCGCCACCCTCCGGCCACCAACCATCACGAAAATGGGAGAAACAGCAAAAGAAATTTTTTGGCTTCAACGCCTCGGTAGAAACCATCGATAATAATTGCTAATGGCAGCGTTAGCTTCTTCTTAAGTCCGCTGGAATTGCGTTGAGCGGCATTACACATAAACTACCTAATGAAGATATAGTGGCGTGATACGCAGCGACTCCGCCACGTGACCTGACAACGTGACCCTGCGATCGCGGATTGTACATGTCTCCGGTATCGGCTCAGTTTCGATTACACTTTCTCCAGGATAGAGCGACTTCATCCGACGAGAAGCCAACCAGCTGACGCGCCGAACAACGGGGAAGAAGGAATGGAAAGCTGCGCTTTAATGAAGACATTATGCGCTTAAAGGCGTATATTTCTTGCACTGTTCTTTGCGGTGTGTTTTTTGCTTTCTTTCTTACTGACTCGCGTTGCTTGATGGCACTGCTACCTCGTGCGTGCTTGCGGGTTTTTGTACGCTGGAATGGGCATTTAATGCATGATATTCAGCATTCCGAGCTATAGCCAAGCCACTGGTTCGTGGAACGGAACCCAGCGTATAGCTATAGGCCCCTTCGCGAAGACATCGCGCTCCCGAACTGTTCCTCGAGCGGCAGACAGGTTCAGAGACGGTGTCACTATGAAACGTCACGGAGTGGCTCTCTCTCTCTCTCGCTCGGCTGCATGTCCTGCGCACTTTCTTTTTTTCTCAACTCACGCTCGTCCCCAAATACGCGTTTGTCGCGTCTCGGGTCCCGACCGGCAGCTGCCGCGCGGCGGCGACAACGGCCGCGAGCGCCCTACACGCGAACCCCTAGCGCGAGCGCGCTCCGTGCCTCGTAGTCTTTTGTTTAATACATCTTTTTTCCCCCTTCCCAGCCCAGCGTTTCCAGCTAGCTGCCGGCGTTGGCGGCGGGAGGGAGGAGGAAGAAGCCAGTGTAGCGGAAGTGAGCGACGCTCCCCCCGCAGCGAACGGCGGGGCCCCGTCTGATGAGAACCAGGCCAAGTGGTGCAGAATTAACGTGATTCGTGGAGGACCCCCGCCGCCGCCGCCTGCCGCCTCCTCCCCGTTTTATTCGTCATAAAGATGGCGCGCGCGCGAGTCCTCCTTGCCGGCGATAAGCGTCCGGGAGGACGTTGGAGCTGCCGCCGCCGCCACGCCGCGGCTGCCGGAGAAGGGTCGGGAAGGAAGGAGGCCCGAAGAAACCAGGCAAGCAGGCACGCTGCAGGCTCGCCCGCCCTCGCCTTCCGCTGCGGGCCGATCGAAGAAGAGAGGCCCGCCCGTCTTCCCGGCGCGGCCGGCCGCTTCATAACGGAGCCGCGGGGCCGGAAAGCTCCTCGGCTCCCTCTTCGACGTCGTCTCGTCTGAGAAGTGCGGGTGCACGACGAACGTACTACGACTGGCCGAGGAAGGCAGCGTGTTAGAGGCGGCGGCAGCACCTGGTGCGCGCTCTCTCTGCTCGGAACTTCGCACAGCGCGCGCGAGCACGCAGACTTTATAGGCTGCGGCGCGCCTTCTCGTCCTCGGCTTCCGGCTCTGGAGAGGACAACAGCGGCCGCAGCCTTTGAAGCCGCAATGGGGCCGCGAACCCTTGCGCTGAAGTATAGAGTGCACTATAGTGCTCTAGTACGCTCTATAGCTGAATACGTGCTACCACCGTCGTCACTTCGAGGAATGGGAAGCTATATGATCCATTTCGCATAACAGCGGGGTACACTGGCACGTAGGCTACCGGCCTTGCTCTGGCGCTAGAGACTGTATACGCTCGAGTCGGCTTTCTGTACAGACTGATCAGCAGAAGTTATGACGAGGAGGCACACGTGGCAAGAGACGCGTGCATTCGCATTATCACGTTCTTGATTTCCTGACGTCAACTGCATCAGCGCCTTATCGAAGCCTCAGCGCCTTATCGAATATTGTGGCGCTGAAGTGTTGCGAAATGTAGGGAGCGTAAATGCAGGGGGGAGGGGAGGGGGCGCTTCAAGGGACTTGCATGCAGGCTCCCTCCGTGGTGAAATGGAGCACGTACAACGCCGCGACCCACGCCAGTTCAAACATTCGTGAAACGCCCAAGTCAATACGCACTACGATCTGCGCCTTTGGTATCAGCGTGCATATTGTGTACCATCGGACCAACGGTCTGATTAGTTCGGCGAGTTTAGGCGCTCCCCGAGCCACATGGCGAACTCGAATTTGACAATTTTACCGTGACCGTTTAGATGCGTTGTACATAATTTCGTGTTTTCAGTGCGCACACGGAATCACTGCCCGAAAGGCGACTTAACATCAGGCGGCTCCTATATATTATATACTCGGTGACTGTCCCCGTTGCAGTATGACAAGAAAAGTGCTAGCGACCGCGCTCGGGAAACTGAACGATCGAGTCCTTGACGGAGGAAAAAGTCTGAGGACACTGGTCCAGACGGGTTTCGGCACTAAATGGCCTGCTCAGATTCCTAAGGATCGACTCGTGAATTTTTTTTTTAATATATGGAGTTTTACGTGCCAAAACCACCATCTGATTATGAGGCACGTCGTAGTGGGGGACTCCGGATTAATTTGGACCACCTGGGGTTCTTTAACGTGCACCTAAATCTATAGGGACACGGATGTTTTCTGCAATTCGCCCCCATCGAAATGCGGCCGCCGTGGCCGGGATTCATTCCCGCTACCTCGTGCTCAGCAGCCAAAACCATAACCACTGAGCAACCACGGTGCATGGGTCGACTTGCGAATTGTACGACCGACTTTTAATGTTGTAGCGCGTTGCATCACGTTGTTGTGTGCATTTCTTCTCTGTTTATTTTTATCCCTTCTAATTTTTTTTACCCCCCTAACCCCTATCCCCAGCACAGGGTAGCCAGCCGGTGCTTAAACTGTCTAACTTCCCTGTCTGTCCCTGTCTTTTTTTCTCCACTCCTCCTGGGTATAAACACTCGCAGACTTTTGCAGAACTCCGCCGGGGTCATGTGTGTTAGGAGGCTTTTATTTATTTCCCCTTTGTTTTAGTTATTCTTGTTAAGTGACGTTTTAAAGGCTTAGGTGCGAGGGTCGGTGGCTCATCGGGCAATTGACCATAACTGGCCTCTTGAGCCAGTGTACTTGAAGCTGACAGCGCTTCCACCAACACGCATGCAGTTGCGATGTCAAGGCTCGCAATAAGTATATACTCCCTACAAATAATAATTCAATGTACGCTGCTGCACGACTATCGATTTCATTTCCGCCAAAGCATTACCCCTCACTACAATTTAACCCAGTGGTTCCCACCGTTATATTAATTTCAAACGTGACAGTACAGCGCGCGCGTAATGTATTGCTATCCGACCGAGTCTCTTGAATCACACACATGCAGTTCTGCGGTTGCGTCACGCGCCGGGAGCGTTTTACAGCACTTTCACTATCGAAAAACGCCACAACTGAAAGAGGTGTACATTCCTTCTTTGTACGCTCCACACGACGGGAGCCGCATAGCACGAGCCACGCCAAGCGTTAAGATATTTGCATAGAAGGCGGAAAAGACGAGGCCGAAGGATGTGCCCGGCAGCGAGCCAAAAAGCCGGATCGTACATGCATGCAAGGCCCCCCCTTAGAGAAGGTTAGAGAAAGAGGGGCGTGGGTGTATTATTACCGGAAAGAAAAGCATTCTCTCGAGCCGCGCGCCGCAGACCATAATAATTAATCTGGGCCACGGCACTTCCTTTACGGGCCGCCGGTGTCCTCACCGGCTTTGTCCGTGCCGGCGCGGGCGAACAATGGGACGACGATGCGATGAGAACGTGCCCCTTTGCTCCTCTGCTACAGCGCCGGGCTGCCGTGCTAGACGCGCGTGTACTGCGGAGAAGCACTTGGCTAGGCAGTGGTTTTTCGCGGTGAAGTTCTCGGAGCCGCGCGCGACGCGAGGAGGAATCGTGCGGAGAAGCTAGGTTCTCGAGAGAGCAGTTGGGGGTGCGCGCTCGGCCCTCCGTGGGAGCGTTAGCGGCGTATAACGTTAGTTCGCTGGCCTCTACCTACATCGATCGCGCGGCGCAGCGGCGCTAGTTCGTACACGGCCGTAGCAGCAGCCTAGCCTGCTGCACCTAGGAACTTCCGGCTTTCCGTCTCTTCAGTCTGTATTATGAAAAAAATAATAATAATAAGTAAGAACTTAAAAAAAGCGCTTTCAGGTTGCTGCGATATACGAAAAGTGTCTTTTTACGTTTTTAGATAAACGAAAGGTGCATCATGCCACAATACTGGCATTCATACTTGTTTTATAACTTACGGCTGACATTAATTGTAGAGAGAGAGATAGAGAGACAAAGGAAACGCAGATAGGTTATCCAGAAACAGTCCGGTTTGCTACCGTCCATGGGGAAAAAGTAATTTTAAGACATGGGAAGGGAGAAAGACGAGTATGTGAACGGGAATCGGTGCACAAAAATGACGCGGCACACTGTCACTATCGCAGCTTATGTGGCTGGCGGGATTAAAAAAAATAAATAAAAAGAAAGAATAGAAATCACCATCTGAGAACACCATGCAGGAAGTACGTCAACGCGCTGCCCACCCGAGGGCTTTGGTCCATGGCACAGCTACTCGCCGTCTTCTTAACTTAGTGAAGCTATGAAATTAACTACAGTAAACCCGACTATACCCTCACTCAAGCTTAAAACTCATTTTTGCGTATACGCGCTGTATCACAGAATTCGATAATTAAATCTACCGATTAAATAATGACGTACTGCTTTCCTGCAATGCTTATTATTATTTTTTAATCATTTTGACGCAATCCGGCCATCCTTTCCAGTGCGCGAACCACGAAGACCGAGCCTTTAATATAGCCCATCAGAAATTCTTTGTCGAGGACTCGACCGTACAGCTGAGAGAAAGAACGAGAGAGTTCACATATCGCGTGTATATCACGGCCGCCGCACTATACGTACAAAGAAAAGTCGATTACATGCACAGCACACGCCCTCCAAACTTCCTCTCTGCCTTTTGTTCTTGAGCCGCACGAGGAAGAAAGAGGAGGGCGGAGCAGAACTGAGCGGAGGAGACGGCGGCTCTATGGGCTGACGTTTTGAGCCGGCCTGATAAAGTGTGCCATGCTTCGACGCTTGGGATAATCTGGGATTTGGCGCGCGCTGCGCTGCCGTCGTCCGAAGAGCGAGCCGGCGTTCTCCGACGAGAGTTGACGCTTTGTTCTCGCGCCAGCGAGGGCGCGATTTCGCTGCCCTTCTCCTCCCCCACGACGTGTGGCTGGAGCTGCTTCTTACCATTCTGCAGTTCCCGGATAGCGCTGGCTACTCTTCGCGTCTCGCGTTCTCTCTCCGCTCGTTCGTCTCCTTCCTCTTCTTCATTGAGTTCTTCCACTGCTTCCAGCCATCATATACCGCTCTCTCCATTCGGTCCTCCTATTCTGAACCAGCGCAGACTCTTTCTCACTGCGAACACCCTTCTCATTCTCTCTCTATCTGCGCGGTTCCATCGCGGTCCTCGCTTCTGTGCGCGCTGTTTTCAACTTGGACGCTCTTGACTTTTGAGAGTTTAGCCTGCAGATTCTCGCCATCTCGATTTTCTGTCCTCTGTCAGCTTGTGCCCGCTCTTTTCTCTTTCTTCGCCTTCTTCTCTCTTCTTTTCTTCGTCTTCATCTCCTCTAATACTTTCGCTTTCATGCCTATATAGCCTCGTCAATAACGTACTCTCCTTCTATCGCCCCTCTCATTTTACCACCTCTTCCCACTTCTCTCCCTACATACGTGCCTTTGTTTCGAGCCTTCCCCGCCCACTGCAGATTTCTGAAATTCGACCGTTTTTTTTTTCTCTCTGCCCAGTGTTTCCAATTTTTCCCTCGGAAAATTGCGAACGACCAAGCAGCGTCGGCACTCTTGCCGCGTTTTCGTCCCTCCCGGACCTCTGTTTGCGCTCGTCGACGTCTTTTGGCGTTTTCGCTTTCTCGTACTGTCCACGTTTTCTCGCTCTGATCTCGCCGCTTCATATACGAGTTGGGAAAGCGCCGTGCCACGACGGTCCGCGTTAAGTTTGTTCCATTCATTCTTTTTATTTCCTTTAGTTTTCTTTTTCTCTTTGTTTTTGCTTTTCGTTCACAAAGGGCTGCGACTGTCAGTCTGGCCTCTGGACAGTGCGCTTGGTCAGCCTCGCAAGCCAAGCGGCGGCAGCAGCAGCTTGCGGTGATTTGAAATGGTTCGTTCAAACTTGCCCCCATGGCTATCTCTGCAGTACATTTTTTTTGTGGGTGTGTTTCGCTTTCGTATTCGAGATAGCTGACGGCCTTGCGACTCCAGCCCACAGCCGTGACTGATCCGACAATACCTTGCGCAAGTTCGATGACACCTGACTGGTTATAACTGAAACTTGCTATAGGCTCATCCGCATGTCGCCAAGGGATCTTATGCACAAGCATCCGGCCCTGCAGCATCGAATCTTTATGTGACACATCGCCAATCGGCAGCGGCAAGGAAGTGCGCCGAGAGCTGCGTGCTTGAGGATGCATGCCGTGAAACACTCAACTGAGCACTTGCTTTTATAGAGAAGCCGAACTTTCAGCAATCGTCGTCGCTCTGTGCTATATGGCTTCTGATAAAGCTCCAACAGCTTGACTTTTTCACGATCTTCGCTCGCTTACTTCTTATTCTGAAGAGATCAAGCTTCAAGGTGACGCGAGGCTCGCAAGGCTGTCCGTTCTTAAGTTCTTTTCATCTACGAGTCCCAACTCTCGTCTGTTGTGTTCACGATCTTTTAGTTCACGCACATACATATCTCATGATCATCCTCATATAGATCACACCGGTGCGTGAAGCGATTTGCTCTACTGTAACACCCTGTTCTCTTTCCCGTCTTTATTTCTTCTTCAATCCAAGCGGTGGTGTCCCTTTGAAGATGTGGTTGATATAGTCTGCATGCTTCTCTTTCTCTCGTCTGGGGTGTTTATGTTTTCATGACGTGCCGCGTGGTGGCACAGTGCCTATGACGTCCTGCTGCCGAGGAGGAGGTCGCGGGTTCGATTCCCTGCCGCAGTGGCCACGTTCGATAGGGGATAAGCGCCAAAAACGTTTAGATTTAGGTGCACGTTATAGAAGAACCGTAGGTGGCCAAATTTAATCCGAATCCCCCCCCCCCCCCCCCCCCCCCTACCCCAAACGGTGTTCTTTATCCGCGATGACGTTAAACCCAGTGGATGAAGCAATGCTACCACGAAAGCATAAAAATTATAATTTCGTTTTGTGCGCGACACGGCCACGGATCCCCCTCTGACGCAGAGTCTCTGCGAATTTGGGAGCATGGGCGGCAGTGGCATGTCGGTCCGTGAGCATGTGTAAGTTTTGTGCGCGTTGTGCCATGAGCAACACACGCGCAAGAGCTGTTCTCCGAGAAACTGTTTACCGGTTTAACGTTGCAAGGTTGAAACAATGCAAATATGAGTAAATCAGGAACGAACATAACAAACGACTGGATAAAAAATGTATACGATTTTCTAATATTCTTGTTATACTGTTCGTTATTGATTCAAACAAATAAATATCATAACGCAAAAAAATGACGACAAGGACTTCATGCGTAGGAAAAGCGCTAAATATGTTCCCGCAATAACGAACCCAATGTACAGGAGAAACGCGGCTTCACAAAACGTCTTTCTGAGCGGGTGGTTTATAAGTATAAACATCATAGTGTAAAAAAAAAAAAAACATAGACAATGGCATTGCACACAGGAGGAGAGGCGCTGTACTGCTGCGCTGTGTAATTTTTTTTTATTTCTTCGTCACGAACCAACTCATCCAAGAAGACGCTTCGCCGAGTTAGTGATCAAGTCTAGAGCAAGAACTTGGGTATACCTGGAGTTGCAAATTAGGAACATCCTAATTCATCACCTTCATTACGATAAATTCTACTGGTAACTTCTTAAGACACTTTGAAAATTAGCCGCTTTTTCATGTGGCAATTTCGGTTAAGAATAAAATGCCGGCAAGCTTCAATACGTTTACAAGGTATACGCGACTTTCTCTCTCTCTCTCTTTAGCACTCGCTCTCCTATAAGTCGTCCTCTTTCCTCGCCACCGGTGAAGGCATATCGTCCAGTTCTCCCCGACCCCTCGCGCCTCGTCTCACACGGCAAGGGGCAGCTCGTTCGCTCCGTGCGGCTTCCGACAGCTCCCAGACGGAGCGTGGCTCGCCGTGAAATTAATGAGCGCGCCCTGTCTACGAAGAGCGGGCCGCCCCTAATGACGGCGGAGGAAGGGAGAGGGTCGACTCGGTCTCGGCTGTATCCGCGACCCCCCCGATAGAGAGGCAGGCGGCAAAGGGAGGAAAATAAGGAAGACGGCGATGGGAGAGAAAAAGTTAACGACTCCGTGACTTATTGAAGGATTTCGTGTTCTTGGCGGCCGCAGTCTGTTGTGATTGTGCGACGCTTCCTACTTATGCCCTCTTTCTCGTATACTTCTCCTTCTCTCGCGCCCACTTGGTCTCTCTCTCTCTCTTCCGCTCCTCTTCCCCAATGGTCTTCTTCCTTTGCCTGAGAGTCCTCCTCCTCTTACTTGACGAGTGCGCGGGGGGAAGAGCGTATGATACGCTCGTTTGCGGATGTGGCGGCGGCGGCGGCGGTGAGCCAATTTTGGGGAATCGTGTCAAGGCTCTTCTTATCCATCGGCTCTCTCTGCACCAACGTCGTCTCGTTTTTCTGAATTTTTTTGTTTGTTTGCTTTATATGCGGGTGTTCAACCGGCCAGACCGAGTGGCGAGGATGACTTCGTCTTGAGTTAAGCTGGGTCGTAAGTTTACTTGTGTCCCAAGCTTAGTTGCGTTGATTTATTGTATATGCTCGCTAATTACGTTATGTTTCATACTGCGAGCGCTGCTTTTCTTTTCCTAGTCTTCCAGTTCCTTTTTTTTTCTTTTTTCGCAAGAGGTGCTGGAGAAGTTCTCCAGTCTGTGTGTATACGACCGCGCAAACCCTTTCCTTTTGTTTATTTTCCGATTTTCATAACCACGTCATCTTCTGTGCCTGTTTATTTCCCGAACTTACTATCTTTCGCAGTAGTGGTCTATTGCTGACGACGTCGGGATAGCCAGACTCTCATATAGCATGCTTTCCCAGAATGTGGTCACTTGTTGAACGACAGCCGCTCATTCATCTCGCTCCTTGCTTTGATGTTCGTGCTGAATTTTTCTTGCAGTGCTTGGTGCGTACTATATTCGGGACTTATGGCGGATACACGAGTCCTTTTAGCGCACAAGTCGACTATCCTCGTGGACAACTTTCTCTGGTAACGAAGGGAAAGCTACAGGAGGCGGAGCTTAATTCTGCGCATGCGTATTACTACGCCAAGTGGTCCTGTAGAGTTTTACAGCGCTTTACGTTTCTTGGAACAGATGCTGAATCAGCGTAGCTTCCGCGCATTTGTCTGAACGCGTAAGAGAAAGGCAATAAAAAAAAGACGCAAATTTAACTCTCTGTGGTGTACTTTGAATTATTAACACCATAGCGTTAAGGGCCTCGTGTGACAGAAAATCCGGTGTCGGAGTCGGCGTGGGAGTGGGCTAGGCCGCGTCGTTGACGGAAATCATCACCCCGAACCATCCCGACCGGGCAGGCCCTCCGCGTGGCGCAAGGCGTTTGTGAACAAAAATTGAATTTCTCAAAGTAAAATCCATCAGAAAAATTCGTAAAGTACGACTTAACCGCAACCTACAGACGTGATAGCGTCGGATTGTAGTTTGAATATACGAGAAAAAAGTCTGATAAGCAGCCAGGGATCCTTTAATGCTATCGTGTTCCACTCATAAAGGCGAAGCTGAAGCGTCCTCCAAGTTTTCTTGCTTTTCTAAATGCGATGCCTTTGTTCTCTCCTCTCGATATTAAACTAACGTGGAGTGCTCTTACTTATGCGCGTGCTTTGCCTACGTAGCTTTCGTTCTCCAGCGGTGCAGTGCGTTTAATGTTGAATTCCAATGGTATATATAGATCGCGAGCGCTCGGCCAGATCACGAACGGAGCGCGTCGCTCCGACTCGGATCGCTCCTACCAGATCGCACCAAATTTGCGAATGGAATGCATGCGCTCCCGTGGGGGCACTTAGTACACGGAAATGAATTGAGAGGGCGCTGACCTAGAGGTAAAATAGAGAGGAGAACAACAACTTGGTGGCGCAGCCCACCACACCACTTCAAAGGAGATGCTTATAGCATCCATCCATTCATGTGCATCGTCCCAGCATTCTCTGGGTTTGT
Organism: Dermacentor silvarum; assembly: GCF_013339745.2. Classification (NCBI taxonomy): domain Eukaryota; kingdom Metazoa; phylum Arthropoda; class Arachnida; order Ixodida; family Ixodidae; genus Dermacentor; species Dermacentor silvarum. The sequence continues at coordinate 99,387,332 of NC_051157.2, forward strand.
TTTCCTTCTGGTATTTCGCGCGAGCATCGCACGTGTTGGCGCGCTTGTACCACCTTGGGCTGTACGGTACCTCGTCGTCCGAGTATCGCCGAACGACATCCTCGACGAACCCAATCACTTTAGGCCTCTTTGCAGGCAGGCGAAACATCACATCAAACGCCCGTTGACACACAGCAGCGTCACATTCACTGTCGGTAGAATCATCACTGGACTTGGAACTTGTGTCCGAGTCGGAGCTGTCACTATCTAGTAGCATGAACAAAAGCGCACGGCGCGTCGCAGCATCCATGCGGTCCATGTTTTTCCATGTCTACTGCCCGCGACCGGAAACAGGCGACCATGACAGGAAGCAGAGGCGGGTGAAGGAAATACGTCACGCGGACTTCCGGTGAAATCTGCCGATTTCGGCGGAGCAGATATTTTTGCTCCACAGAGCGATCCGGAATCGGCGGCTGGTCCCAATCTGCCATTGGACTACATAACTCACGCTCCCATTCTGCCATTGGAATAGACTTGCTCCGCACAGAGCAGAAATACTTGATCTGGATCTACCATTGGAATTCAACATAAGATACCGCGGAAATCAACTATGCAGCTGCAATAGCGCACTGTACGGGCTGCCGGCCGACAGCGCCGAGGCGCTCCTGCTGCAACGCCGTCCCATCTCGCGCACGGGAGCATTGCCTCTGAGGTTCCACGCGCTGACACGGGCGCACGCGCCCTCGGAGGGCATGGCGGGAGTCAGCTCATGATGATGATGATGATGATAAAAGTGTATTTATTGTAGGGTGGCTCGAAGGCCTATTATGTGGAATAGGAAGGGGAGAGGGAAGGAGAAATTAGAGCCGTCCTAGAAGCTGCGTGTCCTTGGCGAAACCCAAGAGCGAGTCCAGAATGGCCCTGTCGGAATCCGCCAATCCAGTTACCGGCCTAATCCACTCCTCGTAGGACGACACTTGCACCGCCCTCAGGTGGTGGTCCCGCTGCTTAGCGTAGCGCTGACACTCCCAAAACAGATGGGCTGCGGATGGTCGCGTGGCGACTCCGCAGTCAGGACACCTGTGCGACTCCTGGGGTGCTTCTTCGTCCTCAGAGGCTGTCGAGGGGCCAGGTTCCTGCGACGGAAGGGAGTCAGGAGAAAGGAAGGAGCGCGTCTCTCCCTGCGTGGCCGGTACTGCCGCCACCGCTCTAGCACGTCCGGTGTGAGGACGAAGCCAAAACGGGGCCTATGCCCGTTCCGGGGCATAGGTCGGGGCGTGCACCTGCCCCGACCTGGGAAGACCCACAGGAAGTGGGTTTGGGTCTGGTGGGACACTCGCACGGAGTTCCCTCTTGCGTCGGTTGGCTGCTACTATCAGAGCTCTGTCTGGGTCATACGGTGGTCCTTTTGTCGTCCTAATTGTGCTGGCGCTGAGGGTCTCTGAAGGATCCCGGGAGATGACGCGGTTGGAAAGAAGGGCGCGCGCCGCCTCATGGGCTCTCTCATTTTCCTCGATGCCCTGGTGACCAGAGATCCAATGAAGTGTTGCAGTGACCCCACGGACCTCTGCACGCCTGAAGGCCTGCTTGACCAGAAGAACTTTTGATGAGACTGTGTGGCGAGACTTGCAAGCATGCAGCGCATATTGGGAGTCTGTGTATATATCGATGTGTTTGGCATGCGTGTTGCTTGAGACCTGGTCTACTGCCCAGCCTATCGCCCGGAGTTCAAGTTCCGTTGGGTCGTCGGCATCAGCAGTTATGAACGTAGAATGTGTCGCACAAGAACCGACTACGTGGTAGGCGACTGCTCCCTTACTGGCGCGTGGGTCGAAAGCTGCGTCAGTGTACACTTGTTCTTGGCTTGGTGGAGCGTCTGCCAGACTCTGTGTCTGACGCGCAGCAAATGCTGCCCGACGGTGCGCGTGTTGTGCGCCCATGTTTCGAGGCGTTGGTGTAATGTCGACGACAGCAATGTCATTCCAAGGTGGAATTTCCGATGGCAGTTGGGGTAAAGTTGATATGTCCTTTCCCATGTAGGCCAGTAGCGCCCTGCCTTGTCTGGTGTGCTTCAGGCGCTCCTCGTGGCCTGCCTTCGATGCTTCGATGGTTGCGCGGAGGGTAAGCAACTTCGCATATCGATGCAGCTCCTCGACACGGGTGTGCTTCGGGAGCCCTGTGATGATGCGGAGAGCTGCTCTGTGGAGTACCTCTATCTGTGTCCAGTGCCGAGCAAGCAGGTCATAACAGCGTGCTCCGTATAGCGCTCGGGATGTCAGCAAAGCACTCAAAAGTTTTCGGCATACGTCGGTACGAGCACCACCCATGCGGAAGCAGATCCATTTTATGAGGTGCATAGTCTTGTGCCACGTCCTGCGAAGGTCAGCGAGCCACGCATCCTCTGCGCATGTGTGGTCAATAGGTATCCCGATAACGCACACTGTTTTTTTCGATCGCTGCAGTGTTTCGCCTCCGAGAGTGAGCGTGAGGGCAGCTTCATCTTGCGCTGAGCCTCGGATCACTACGTACGTTGTCTTCTCTGGAGATGGCCGCATACCAGTTTGTGGAAGGTAGTGGTCAATAACGTCAAGTGCCGCCTGCAGGGTCTCTTGCTGATTGTGAATCGGTCGTGACGCAGTCCATAACGTGATGTCATCTGCGTAAATGGTGAAGCCCAGTTCGGAAATAGCCTCTAGTCGCTGAGCCAGGCCTATCATAGTCAAATTAAAGAGCAGGGGTGACAGTATGGAGCCTTGCGGGACTCCCACCATGTTTGGGTAAACCTTCCCGACGTCTCCGTATAGCCGTACGGAAAAAGTGCGATCTTGAAGGAAAGAGCGCACAAAGTTGAGTGGGCGGCCTGTGATTCCGTGCCTCTCTGCTGCTTCGATGATGGCCTCATGCGTCACAGTGTCAAAAGCTTTTCGGAGGTCCACCGCCACGAGGATGCTCGGATGACGGTTTCCTCGACCGACCATCTTTCGACGCAGTACACCTTCCTTCACAAGCAGGAGGCTGTCATGGGTGCCAAGGTTTGGTAGAAACCCTGTCTGTGCTGGATGGAAGCGACCCTCTGCTTCTAAAAAGTGAGATATGCGCGTCAGGGCCATTCGCTCCGCCAGCTTACACGTAGTAAGTGTGACCGATACTGGGCGCATGTTCGACAGTACATCTGGCTGTATGTTTGGTTTCGGTATGGGTGTGACGATCTAATGCTTCCATCCTGCTGGGATTTCACCGTTGACCCACACTTCATTAATCTCATCGAGAAGTTGCTTCTTTGCGTATTCTTCAAGATTCCGCAGAGCCGCCCACGTCACACCGTCGTGGCCTGGTGCGCTGCGCACGTTTATAGAAGAAAGTGCCTGTTCGAGCTCGAAGAGCGAGAATGGGGCCCTGGAGGCCCTCGTCGGTCACTGGCTGCGTTTTCCGGTAAATGTCGGCATTCGGGGACCTCGACGGTTGGGGAAAGAACGTCTTCGCGGCATCATCTTGAAGCTGGATGACTGAATGACCAGTTTTGAGCAAGACGTTTGAAATTGCACTGCGTGTTTTGCGCTGACCTGTTTTGCACCTTGAACGTGTACCACGTGCACCTTATGGAGGTCAGTTCTTTCATTGATCGATGAGCAGTGCTGGCTCCAACGTTCCCGATACAGGCACTTGGCGTATCTTCTAGAGACGGCAGTGCGACGTCGAAGTCGCACACGGTCGCGATGTCGTCGGCCATTCTCTACGTACGTCAACTGTGCTCGCTTGCGCGCATCCCAAAGGTTTAGCATGTGTATGTGTGGCGCCGGTGCATCAGCTCTTACCTCTGTCTCAGTAGTGGCCATTCGCAGGGCGTGCGACGCCCGCTCTCGTACGGATGCAGTCTTGGGTTGCACCGAAAATGCTCTTCTGTAGGCATCCCACCTGATCGTACGTACAGTGCGGCCGGCCGCACATTTTCGTCCCATGTTCAAAGTAATCCACAGTGGATAGTGGTCGCTGCCCCAAGCGTCTGGATCGCATCGCCAGTCTTTCACGATGTCTGGTGTGGACAATGTCAGGTCCAGGGTCGTGTTACGCTGTCCACTATGCAGCGCGGCTCGGGTGGTGTAGTCGGTGTCATTTGCGAGCACTAAGTCAGTTGTCTCCGTGGCATCTACGAGTGCCGTTCCACGGGGCGTGTGATAATCATAGCCCCACTGCGGATGCTTGGCGTTGAAATCGCCACCTATCAGGAATTCATCGTTTGGGTAACATCTGCGCAAAGCGCGAATCCATGTGAACGAATCGCGTGTGCGGGAGCTAACTTCCGGGCGCATGTATACCGATACCAGTACTACATTGCGCTTTGCGATCTTGCAACGGACAGCTACAACTTCCTGCACGGCAGTCGAATACTTACACGTGTCAATCTGTGTTTGCGCACAA